>NC_091988.1:6803750-7104166 GCF_044704955.1 Pristiophorus japonicus | reverse complement strand
GAATTTAATTAATTATTTAAAACAAAAATTATTTTTTCAAAAATAAATTTACATATTTTAAAGGGTTTAAAAATAGACTTACCTTATTTCTCAGGTTTTTAAATGTTTAAATTATTGAAAGAAATTTATTTTTCTGTCCTTTAAAAGTCTTACACTGAGTCATAAGAATTTCAAGAGCATTTGCTGGGCAGAAGTGGAGCAAACAGTCCAACTCTCCGTGGAAGCCCTTTACTTCTGGATGCGTGAGATCTGTCAAGAAGATTCTTAACAGATTGCAAGTTCTGGGTTTAAGTGCATGCGCAGTGCGTGCCTAAACCCGGAACTTGCGGGGCCCCAATGGGTGCGTGCACTCCTCATACTCACCCGTAGGGGCAGAAAATTCAGGGCCAATGAAATTGTCGACCCTGTGGCTTGGACTGGGAGCTGATTGCACTGTTCAAACATAGCTGTCAATGAGTTACATGAACTAACCTGCAATTATTTCGAACATAAATCAAAGCCAATTTTAATATTTATACAAACTACCCAATGACATAATCAGTGCTATTTCAGAGGTTCTACAGAAGGACTGTTCAAATCTTTGTTTTTAATATCTTTAGAACATGGTTCGGATAACAGTGGGAGACGTAAGGGATGGACAGCAGAGCTAGCGGCCTTAATTTTCCACTTTATTCGTTGTGTGAAGGGCCTTACTGACATGTTTTGAATCTTTGTGGCCGAACTTGGTGGACTCACCGCCCGCTGCCGGCGAGGTTTCTGGGCGGTCTCCCCTCTCAGCGAGTTTGGTAGATGCCTCCTGCCGGCGGGGAGGGAAGACCGCGGAGGACCGCCCGCTGACGTCCGCCGGCATGCAACGCGCGTAAGTGTCCTCCCGCCCGCCGAGCTGCCCGTTTGGTGCAGGTGGTTCTCTGCTGCAACAGGGGAAGGACTGTCGTGTGGAGGCAGGTCTAGCCTCAACAGCAAAAAAAGCTGAGTAAACTTCTTTTCTTAATTTTTTCCCCCCCAGAGATTCAGGCGGATGGAGTCCCCTGAAGGTTTTCCAGTGTTTTTTTTTTTACTTTTTTGGAAATTTTTAATTTGATCAGCTCCCCCATCCCTGGGCCCGACTCAATCCTTGGCGATACTTTGCCGAGGATCGCATTTGCCGCCGAGATTGGGAGCTCCCGCCTGCTGCTGCCCAGATTCAGGGCTTAGCTCCTTTTTCTGCTACCGGGCGGACTTTCCAGGACTTTTTCATGAAAGTTCCGCCCGAAAGTACCGCCAGGATCTCAACAGTCCTTTGGACGGCACTTGGCTTCCACCAAGTTCTGGGCCTCTGTCTTTAGTACAAGGTACAGTAAAACTTTAAAATTGTAAACTTTGAGTGCACAACTTTAGACATTCTGAAGAACAGATAGATTGCCGTGGCATCCAACCAGGATCATGGGAGCAAAGCAGTACAGCTATATTATAGCAGGATCCACGAATACAAAGTCGAACAATATTCTCCCCACTGCAAGCGCCACATCCCTCCACTGCCCCCTTCAAAAAAGCACAATTTTTAAGTGGTGCTATTTTTGTGCTGGATTTATAGAGTCAACAAAAGTTCAGTTTATTCTGAAGTGTGCCAAAATCTGACATCTGTTTCCGACAATAAATTGCTTGAATTATGCAATTCGCATCAGCGACGATGTGAACCAGATTGATCTCAAAAGGTGCACGACATAACATTGCTATTCAGACACACACTGGGAGATTGGTAACAGACTCAGAACTGAATTATTTTCAAACCAGCTGAAGCAGCTGTCCGGTGCTATTCAGTCTATGTACTCGCCACTGTGCCAATTACACAAGGGATTTTTTCCAATTTTTGCATGTGCTAAAGTAAAAATTAATGTATAGAGCTTTCCAACGTATCGACAGATAACACATCAAATGATGAGCTCCAGTCAATCTGTCTGCAGAGATCCAGATTATTTGAGTTTTTCCGAAAGATGGTACCCACGTATGAATAAAACATGCTTTTGATGGGCACCATCTTCAGGGGAGAAAACTGGCAAATCTTTCTGTTGTTCGAGCAGGAAAAGAGCTCATTTTCAAGACAATGAGTTTATGTCCGTAGATTTAATGATGTATTTCACCGAGATTTATGCCATGACATCAAGTGTTTGTAAACTGTTCTCAACCCAGTGATAAAGTTCTTGTGATGTGATCAACAAACCACTTTCTGTGGTTGGAACCATGGCAACAAAAAAAAAATGTTTGTTTAATACACAGTAAGTTCAATTTCTATTTATCTTTGGAAGTTGAGTGGTGCAAAGGTGCAATTCCCTGTAGTCCAGTGGCACCATATACAATCACTTGGGGGATGACCCTCCCAATACAGCAGAAAGATACATCATTATGATCTTACTACAGTTGTACAGGACCTTGATAATGCCACACCGTGAATATTGTGTACAGTTTTGGTCTCCTAATCTGAGGAAGGACATTCTTGCTATTGAGGGAGTGCAGCGAAGGTTCACCAGACTGATTCCCGGGATGACATATGAAGACAGACTGGATCGACTGGGCTTGTATTCAATGGACTTTTGAAGAATGAGAGGGGATCTCATAGAAACATATAAAGTTCTGACTGGATTGGACAGGTTACATGCAGGACGAATGTTTCCGTTGTTGGGGAAGTCCAGAACCAAGGATCACAGTCTCAGGATAAGGGGTAAGCCATTTCCGACGAGTTGAGGAGAAACTTCTTCACTTAGAGAGCTGTGGGCATGTGGAATTCTCGACCACAGAAAGTTGTTAAGGCCAGTTAACATAGAAACATAGAAATATAGAAACATAGAAAATAGGTGCAGGAGTAGGCCATTCGGACCTTCGAGCCTGCTCCGCCATTCAATGAGTTCATGGCTGATCATGCAACTTCAGTACCCCATTCCTGCTTTCTCGCCATACCCCTTGATCCCCCGAGTAGTAAGGATTACATCTAACTCCTTTTTGAATATATTTAGTGAATTGGCCTCAACAACTTTCTGTGGTAGAGAATTGCACAGGTTCACCACTCTCTGGGTGAAGACGTTTCTCCTCATCTCGGTCCTAAATGACTTACCCCTTATCCTTAGACTGTGACCCCTGGTTCTGGACTTCCCCAACATTGGGAACATTCTTCCTGCATCTAACCTGTCTAAACCCGTCAGAATTTTAAACGTTTCTATGAGGTCCCCTCTCATTCTTCTGAACTCCAGTAATACAATCCCAGTTGATCCAGTTTTTCTTGATATGTCAGTCCCGCCATCCCGGGAATCAGTCTGGTGAACCTTCGCTGCACTCCCTCAATAGCAAGAATGTCCTTCCTCAAGTTAGGAGACCAAAACTGTACACAATAGTCCAGGTGTGGCCTCACCAAGGCCCTGTACAGCTGTAGTAACACCTCCCTGACCCTGTACACAAATCCCCTCGCTATGAAGGCCAACATGCCATTTGCTTTCTTAACCGCCTGCTGTACCTGCATGCCAACCTTCAATGACTGATGTACCATGACATCCAGGTCTCGCTGCACCTCCCCTTTTCCTAATCTGTCACCATTCAGATAATAGTCTTTCTCTCTGTTTTTACCACCAAAGTGGATAACCTCACAATTATCCACATTATACTTCATCTGCCATGCATTTTCCCACTCACCGAACCTATCCAAGTCACTCTGCAGCCTCATAGCATCCTCCTCGCAGCTCACACTGCCACCCAACTTAGTGTCATCTGCAAATTTGGAGATACTACATTTAATCCCCTCGTCTAAATCATTAATGTATAATGTAAACAGCTGGGGCCCCAGCACAGAACCTTGCGGCACCCCACTAGTCACTGCCTGCCATTCTGAAAAGTACCCATTTACTCCTGCTCTTTGATTCCTGTCTGCCAACCAGTTCTCAATCCATGTCAGCACACTACCCCCAATCCCATGTGCTTTAACTTTGCACATTAATCTCTTGTGTGGGACCTTGTCGAAAGTCTTCTGAAAGTCCAAATACACCACATCAACTGGATCTCCCTTGTCCACTCTACTGGAAACATCCTCAAAAAATTCCAGAAAATTTGTCAAGCGTGATTTCCCTTTCACAAATCCATGCTGACTTGAACCTATCATGTCACCTCTTTCCAAATGCGCTGCTATGGCATCCTTAATAATTGATTCCATCATTTTACCCACTACCGATGTCAGGCTGACTGGTCTATAATTCCCTGTTTTCTCTCTCCCTCCTTTTTTAAAAAGTGGGGTTCCATTGGCTACCCTCCACTCCATAGGAACTGATCCAGAGTCAATGGAATGTTGGAAAATGACTGTCAATGCAGCCGCTATTTCCAAGGCCACCTCCTTAAGTACTCTGGGATGCTGGCTATCAGGCCCTGGGGATTTATCGGCCTTCAATCCCATCAATTTCCCCAACACAATTTCCCGACTAATAAGGATTTCCCTCAGTTCCTCCTTCTTACGAGACCCTCTGACCCCTTTTATATCCGGAAGGTTGTTTGTGTCCTCCTTAGTAAATACCGAACCAAAGTACTTGTTCAATTGGTCTGCCATTTCTTTGTTCCCCGTTATGACTTCCCCTGATTCTGACTGCAGGGGACTTACGTTTGTCTTTACGAACCTTTTTCTCTTTACATATCTATAGAAACTTTTGCAATCCATCTTAATGTTCCCTGCAAGCTTCTTCTCGTACTCCATTTTCCCTGCCCTAATCAAACCCTTTGTCCTCCTCTGCTGAGTTCTAAATTTCTCCCAGTCCCCGGATTCGCTGCTATTTCTGGCCAATTTGTATGCCACTTCCTTGGCTTTAATACTATCCCTGATTTCTCTTGATAGCCATGGTTGAGCCACCTTCCCTTTTTTATTTTTATGCCAGACAGGGATGTACAATTGTTGTCGTTCATCCATGCGGTCTCTAAATGTCTGCCATTGCCCATCCACAGTCAACCCCTTAAGTATCATTCGCCAATCTATCCTAGCCAATTCACGCCTCATACCTTCAAAGTTACCCTTCTTTAAGTTCGGGACCATGGTCTCTGAATTAACTGTTTCATTCTCCATCTTTATGTAGAATTCCACCATATTATGATCACTCTTCCCTAAGGGGCCTCGCACAATGAGAATGCTAATTAATCCTCTCTCATTACACAACACCCAGTCTAAGATGGCCTCCCCCCTAGTTGGTTCCTCGACATATTGGTCGAGAAAACCATCTCTTATGCACTCCAGGATATCCTCCTCCACCGTATTGCTTCCAGTTTGGTTAGCCCAATCTATATGCATATTAAAGTCACCAGTTCATTAGATATATTCAAAAGGGAGTTAGATGTGGCCCTCACGGCTAAAGGGATCAAGGGGTATGGAGAGAAAGCAGGAATGGGGTACTGAAGTTGCATGATCAGCCATGATCATATTGAATAGTGGTGCAGGCTCGAAGGGCCGAATGGCCTACTCCTGCACCTATTTTCTATGTTTCTATCTTACTGAACACACAGAGATTCAATTCTATCCACTATGGCGATTTCTGAAATTAGACATTGGAATAATGCAGTAATTTGTGGGTGAGTGCCAATAAACAACCATGAAAGCTATCTGATTGCTGCTGGCTCACTAATGTCCTTCCAGTCCAGTATGGTCTACATATGACTTTAGTCCCACACTATGTGGTCGACTATTAATGCCCTCAGGGCAACAAGGGCTGGGCAATAAACATTGGGCCAAGAATTGTGGCCTCGCTGGGTGATGTGCACGGGCGAAGAACTGGCTTTTCCGATCTGACAGATCCAACGCATCCTCGCAGGAAGGACATCCGCGGGGCAGAGATTGTGCTATTTGCCCAAAGAATCTCCTTCAAAATCTTATGTCTGATAAAAGCACGCATATAGCCTACTTTTACCAGCTTAAGAGTTTTAAAACAATGAAAAATATAATTTAATCACTCATTTTTATATTAAAAATCCTGTTTATTAAAACACATAAAAAAAATTCCAAAAAATATTCTTTTTTCGTAAACATTTAATTACATTCAAGCTCAATTAATTTTAAATATGTGAGGTGCTTTTTTTAATTTATTGTGTTGTGTTTCTTGTTTTTGGGGTTATTCTCTTTGATAGTAATGGGAGCTCATACAAACGGAGTTCCCTTTATTATCAGTGAGAATACTGCATCGTGATTGGTGGTCCAGGCCCACATGATTCCCAGATATGAATACGTACCTGGAAGACATGTTCCCGTACGCTGCACAGTGAATGGAGGCCACCGACCACAATCCTACATTCCTCTGGGACCACCAGGTATTTTCGTTAAAACGTTTTGGGTTGGAGGCGTTCGTCCGAAGGAAGCCTCCGACCGCAATTTCCCTCCCATTGTGTTGCCAGTGATGCCCACATCCCAAGAATAAATACAGAGGTCGAGTTGATGTGAATAGAAAAATCTTAGCATGTATTGTAGCAGAAGGACCTGTCAAGTGCTGAAGCTAGCAGACTTTGCGGTGGCAGTTGACTGCTTTTTGGGAATGAAAGGCATATCAGGTGCTGGTGTATGGCGTCTGGCTGCCGACTTACTCCAACCTTTGGCTCGTTTGCCGTGAAGGAGCTCCACATAGAGCATTTGCTTAGGGAGTCTCGTGTCTGGCATGGGAACTATGTGGCCTGCCCAGCAAAGCTGATTGAGCTCCTTGGAGCTCCTTCACGGCAAACGAGCCAAAGGTGGGCAGAGGAAACGTTGCAAGGACACCCTCAAAGCCTCCCTGATAAAGTGCAACATCCCCACTGACACCTGGGAGTCCCTGGCTAAAGACCACCCTAAGTGGAGGAAGTACATCCGGGAGGGCGCTGAGCACCTCGAGTCTCATCGCCGAAATCATGCAGAAATCAAGCGCAGGCAGCGGAAAGAGCGTGCGGCAAACCAGTCCCACCCAACCCTTCCCTCAATGACTATCTGTCCCACCTGTGACAGGGACTGTGGCTCTCGTTTTGGACTGTTCAGTCACCTAAGAACTCATTTTAAGAGTGGAAGCAAGTCTTCCTCGACCCCGAGGGACTGCCTATGATGATGATGGCTGTAATAAGAATGCCGGCACTGTTGGTGCAGTCCAGCAGTATTGTATGCTTGAAATGCGGCTTTTAACAACACATCTGTTAAAGTTGCAGCCTGTGGAAGAATTTTGTTGGTTAAACTGAAAAGGTTTAATCATGCTCTCTCTCCTCTGAGTTCATTACCCTTCTATCCTCACTTAATCTCTTCCTCCATGTAAAGTCCCCAAACCATATTCACGGCCAACCCCTCGAACTTGCTTCTTTCGTGGGCTCACTGCTCCCATTGTGTCAATCGCAGATAAGGCCATCTCGTATCGCTCTCCACCCACATCCCCCTTCCCCCACCCACAACCCTACTTCCTCTGTGTCCATCCCAGAAAAAAAACTCTCCAAACTCTCTTACAACTGCACTGACGAAATCACAACTGTCCAGCCTTTGGCCCTCTATTTACCATAACGTTTTTGCAGCTACCGATCTGCTCAAGCACACCCTCACCACCACATTTGATACCCTAGTCCCTATTCTAATAACTACTCTCTCTCACCCTGGCCATTAGTCTGGTACGGCCCTCACCTTCGCTCCCTTTTGTCCAAGGGACGGTGACTTAAACGGCTATGGTGGACAATTGGTGCAGCCAGTTATTGTGTCCCTAACACAGATGAGGCTGCACACAGGGAGGTGAAAGTAACAGTGACCTCAGTCTTTAATAAGACACTCCAGATTGAGGAACAGGCCTGAGGGGCCGGCTTATATACAGTGCTCCCAAGGGATGCTGGGATCCGTTTGGACTTCAGGGGATGCGCTCCCTGGTGGTGGAACATGGGCGTGCATGCTTTACAGATACACAACATCACTTCCCCGCCCAAAGTCAAAGTGAAAACTATTTACAAGGTGAGGCGGTCGGGAGCCTTTCTTTCCCTGGTGGACCGACTCGGTACAAATGTCTGTTCTGGTGTGTTGGCTGTGCCCTCACTGGGCTGGAGTGTTGTTGGCCCTGCAGGGCTGCTAGGTGAGCCTGGACTTGCTGGGCTTTTGGGCATGATGGGTTCAATTTCCTGGTCTGGGGTGGTGTCGTTGATCCTTTGGGTGTGTGCTGTGGGCTCGAAAAAGGTGGTGTCTGCTGTGGGTTGTTCAGGGCAGTCTGTGAACCGCAGCCTCGTTTGGTCCAGTTGCTTTCTGCAAATTTGTCCATTGTCTAGTTTGACTACAAACACCTTACTCCCTTCTTTAGCTATCACCGTGCCCGGGATCCACTTGGGACCATGTTTAGGAAATACACAGGGTCATTCAGATCAATTTCCCGTGACACAGTGGCGCGACCATCGTTTACATTTTGTTGCTGCCGCCTGCTCTCTACCTGATCATGCAGGTTGGGGTGAACCAGTGAGAGTCTGGTTTTAAGTGTCCTTTTCATGAGTAGCTCAGCCGGGGGCACCCCTGTGAGCGAGTGGGGTCTCGTGTGGTAGCTGAGCAGTACTCGGGACAGGCGGGTTTGGAGTGAGTCTTCTCTGACTCATTTAAGGCTCTGTTTGATGGTTTGTACTGCCCGCTCTGCCTGCCCATTGGAGGCTGGTTTAAACGGGGCCGAGGTGACATGTTTGATCTCATTGTGGGTCACGAATTCTTTAAATTCGGCACTGGTGAAACATGGCCCGTTGTCACTGACCAGTATGTCAGGCAGGCCGTGGGTGGCAAACATGGTCCTCAGGCTTTCAATGGTGGCGGTGGCGGTGCTTCCCGACATTATTTCACCTTCATTCCATTTTGAAAAAGCATCCACCACCACCAGGAACATTTTACCGACAAATGGGCCCGCATAGTCGACATGGATCCTCGACCATGGTCTGGAGGGCCAGGACCACAAACTTAGTGGTGCCTCTCTGGGTGCGTTGCTCAACTGAGCACACACACTGCATTGTCGTACACAGGACTCTAAGTCAGAGTCGATACCGGGCCACCACATGTGGGATCTGACTATCGCTTTCATCATTACTATACCCAGGTGTGTGCTGTGGAGATCCGAGATGAACGTCTCCCTGCCCTTTTTTGGTAGCACGACGCGGTTACCCCACAACAGGCAGTCTGCCTGAATGAACAGCTCGTCCTTTTGCCGCTGGAATGGCTTGATTAGTTCTTGCTTTTCAACGGGGATGCTGACCCAGCTCCCATGCAGTACACAGTTTTTTGCTCGGGACAGCAGAGGATCTTAGCTGGTCAAAGTCCTAATCTGGCAGGTCGTGACAGGTGATTTATCATTTTCAAGCACTCCCATGACCATTAACAAGTCTGCGGGCTGTTCCACCATCAACAAGTTTGCAGGCTGCGCTATTTCCACCCCCGCGGTGGGCAATGGTAGCCGACTGAGAGCATCCGCACAGTTCTCGGTGCCTGACCTGTGGCGGATGGTATAATTATATGATGATAGCGTGAGTGCCCACCTTTGTATGCGGGCTTGTATTTATCCCCTTGTTTTCAGCGAACAGGGATGTGAGGGGCTTGTGATCGGTTTCCAGTTCAAATTTGAGGCCAAACAGGTACTGATGCATTTTCTTTACCCCGAACACACACGCTAATGCCTCTTTCTCAAGCATGTTGTTGACTCTCTCGGCCTTAGACAAGCTCCTGGAAGCACAGGCGACAGGTTGCAACTTCCCCGCAACGTTAGCTTGTTGTAATACACACCCGACTCCGTACGACGACGCGTCACATGCTAGCACAAGTCTTTTACACGGGTTATACAATACAAGCAGCTTGTTGGAGCATAAAATGTTTCTGGCTTTCTCAAAAGCAATTACTTGTTTTTTTTCCCCATACCCAGTTCTCACTTTGCGCAATAACACATGTAGGGGCTCTAAGAGGGTGCTTAACCCTGGAAGGAAGTTACGAAAATAGCTGAGGAGTCTCAGGGAGCTCCGTGATGTTCTGTGGCCTGGGCGCGTTCCTGATAGCCTCTGTCTTGGTGTCTGTGGGCCGAATGCCGTCCTCCGCGAGTTTTCTCCCCAAAAACTCCACTTCTGTTGCCATGAAGATGCATTTCGACCTCTTCAGCCGCAGCCCTACGCGATCCAGTCACTGGAGGACCTCCTCCAGGTTTTGTAGATGCTTGACGGTGTCCCAAACCAAGACCACCATGTATGGTACCGACTTGAGTAGGCTCTCCATGTTTCTCTGGAAGATCGCTGCAGCCGACCGAATTTCAAACGGGCATCTGTTGTAGATGAACAGTCCCTTGTGCATATTGATGCAGGTGAGGCCCTTCGAAGACTCCTCCAGCTCCTGTGTCATGTAGGCCGAAGTCAGGTCAAGCTTGGTAAACGTCTAGCCTCCTGCCAGCGTCGCAAATAGGTCGTCTGCCTTAGGTAGCAGGTATTGGTCCTGTAGCGAGAAACGATTAATAGTTACTTTATAATCGCCGCAAATCCTGACCGTGCCATCACTTTTGAGTACTGGAACAATTGGGCTGGCCCACTCGCTGAATTCCACTGGGGAGATGATGCCCTCACGTTGCAGCCTGTCCAGCTCGACTTCCACTCTCTCCCTCATCGTGTGAGGTACCGCTCGCGCCTTGTGGTGAATGGGACCAAGTGGATCTGCACCTTCGCCCCGGAAATATTTCCAATGCTTGGTTCAAAAAGGGAAGGAAATTTGTTAAGAACCTGGGTACATGAGGCCTCATCGACATGTGATAGCCCTCGGATGTCATCCCAGTTCCAGCGGATTTTGCCCAGCCAGCTCCTTCCAAGCAGTATGGGGCCATCGCCCGGGACAATCCAGAGTGGCAGTTCGTGCACCATGCCCTCGTAGGTGACCTTGACCATGGCGCTGCCCAGGACAATGAAAAGCTCTTTGGTGTACATTCTCAGTTTCGTGTGGATGGGGCTCAGGGCTGGTCTGAATGCCTTGTTGCACCACAGTCTCTCAAACATCTTTTTACTCATGATGCATTGGCTAGTGCCAGTGTCCTGTTCCATGACTACAGGTAAGCCATTCAATTTTACTTTTAGCATTATAGGTGGACATTTCATCAAAAATGTGAGCACCCCGTATACTTCAGCATCTGCCTCCTCTCTCTGAGGCTCGAAATTGCTTTGATCCACCATGGACCAATCTTTATCTGCCATGTGGTGGTTTACAGGTTTTGCAGAGCTTGCAGCTCGTTTGCAAGCTCATTGGAGATGCCCCATTGTTCCACAGCTCTTGCAAACATACCCTTTGAAGCGGCATGAATAGGCTGAATGGAAGCCTCCACAATGCCTTTGTTGGGGACTCTGAGTCATCTGGGTCACCTGAGGTCTGCTGGCAGTTGCAGACTCGTGGTTTCTGTCCTGTACATTTCTGCTCACAAACACAGTTCCAGTTAATTTATGAACATTGCTAGCACTTGTGTGCTGAGAGATTTGTTTGGTGTTATCACTGATGGACATAAACGCCTGTGCTATCGCAATGGCCTTACTGAGGGTCGGTGTCTCTACAGTCAAAAGTTTTCGTAGGATGGTCTCGTGGCCAATGCCCAGTACAAAAAAGTCTCTGAGCATTTGCTCCAGGTAGCCATCAAACTCACATTGTCCTGCAAGTCGCCTTAGCTCGGTGACGTAGCTCACCACTTCCTGACCTTCAGATCGCTGGCACGTGTAGAACCGATACCTCACCATCAGCACACTCTCCCTCGGGTTAAGATGTCCCGAACCAGTGTACACAGCTCCTCATATGACTTATCTGTGGGTTTCACTGGAGCCAGAAGATTCTTCATGAGGCTGTAGGTCGGTGTCCCGCAGACCGTGAGGAGGACCGCTCTCCTTTTTGCAGCGCTTCCTTCTCCGTCCAGCTCGTTGGCTACAAAGTACTGGTCTAGCCATTCGACATAGGCTTCCCAGTCCTCACCCTCCGAGAACTTCTCCAGGATGCCCACAGTTTGCTGCATCTTTGCGTTGGATTCGTATTCTCGTCGGCAGTTCTTGTGTTCCAAACCCAGAAGAGGCTGCACACAGGAAGGTTAAAGTAACAGTGACCTCAGTCTTTAATAAGACACCCCAGAGTGAGGAACAGGCCTTAGGGGCCGGCTTATATACAGTGCTCCCAAGGGATGCTGGGATCCCTTGGGACTTCAGGGGATGAGCTCCCTGGTGGCGGAACATGGGAGTGCATGCTTTACAGATACTCAACACCATTCACCACCAGATCTGGGTGGACCATATAAAGCACTATCGGGGCCTGCTATTGACTGCCAAAATCGCTCACTATTCCTGGATCATTCTGGAATGCAGAGATAAACCCCGACTTCTATTCTCTACTGCTGAGCATTTTCTTAAACCTGGCTCCCCTGTCTCCTCTACCTCCACCTTTGACAACAAGTGTGATGAGCTCATGAACTTCTGTGTCTCTAAGATTGAGACCATCCGTTCAGCCGTCTCTGCCACTTCCCTTCCTTCCCCTAGCCCACTGGGCCAAACTTCCTCAAAGCTTCCCCCTTGACATATCCCTGAACTTGCATTTTTCATCAGTTTCTCTCTGATCTTTCCCAATGATCTATTTGCTCAGCTTGTCCATGACACCCACTTCCTGCTCCCTCGGCCCTATTCGCCTCGTTCCAGTCTTATCTATCTAATCGTAGTCAGACAATCACCTGCAACGGCTTCTCTTCCTGTCCCCGCATCGTTACCTCTGGTGTCCCCCAATGATCTATCCTTGGTCCCCTCCAATTTCTCATCGACATGCTGCCCCTTGGCGACATCATCTGAAAACACAGTGTCAGTTTCCACATGTACACTGACAACACCCAGCTCTACCTCACCCCCACTTCTCTCAACCCCTCAACAGTCTCTAAATTGTCAGACTACTTGTCCAATATCCAGTTCGAGATGAACAGAAATGTTCTCCAATTGAATATTGGGAAGACCGAAGCCATTGTTTTCAGTCCCCGCCACAAACTCCGTTTCCGAGCCACTGACTCCATCCCTCTCCCCAACTCCTGTCTGAGGCTGAACCAGACTGTTCGCGACCTTGGTGTCATATTTGACCCTGAAATGAGCTTCCGACCACATATCCGCAACAAAACCAAGACCGCCTATTTCCATCTCTGTGACATCGCCCTCGCTTCAGCTCATCTGCCGCTGAAACCCTCATCCATGCCTGTGTTACCTCTAGACTTGACTATTCCAATGCCTTCCTGGCCGGCCTCCCACATTCTACCCGACATAAACGTGATGTGATCAAACACTCAGCTGCCTGTGTCCTAACTCACACCAAGTCCTGTAAACCCAGCACCCCTGTGTTCGCTGACCTACAGAGGCAACACCTCGATTTCAAAATTCTCATCCTTTGTTTCAAATCCCTCTATGGCCTCTGTAATCACCTCCAGCCCCACAATCCCCCGAGATATCTGCGCTCTTCTAATTCTGCCCTTTTGAGCATCCCTGCTTATAATCGCTCAACCATTGGTGGCCGTGCCTTCTGTTGCCGAGGCCACAAGCTCTGAAACTCCCTCCATAAACCTCTCTACCTTCCTTGAAGATGCTCCTTAAAACCGACTTATTCGACCAAGGTTTTGGCCATCTGTCTAATTTCCCTTTATGTGGCTCAGTGTCAAATTGTTTGTCTTATAACACGCCTGTGAACCGCCTTGGGACATTTTACTACGTTAAATATGCAATATAAGCACAAGCTGCTGTTATTGTTGTTGGTTCCCATTGCTTTTCGACTAAACATTATTTAGCTTAGCCACATAGACCAGGAAGCTCCCAGGTTCAGTACGTGGACTGTGCAATGGTACCTGTTTCCAGCCAAAACAGCACTGGGGAAACGACAAATGCTCACACAATCTGTGTTAACTCGGGAGGGGAATCATCCAAGGATCATGCTTCTGATTATTATTAGTATTATTAACATAAGAACATAAGAACATAAGAATTAGAAACAGGAGAAGGTCATCTAGCCCCTCGAGCCTGCTCCGCCATTCAATAAGATCATGGCTGATCTGGCCGTGGACTCAGCTCCAATTACCCGCCCACTTCCCGTAACCCTTAATTCCCTTATTGGTTAAAAATCTATCTATCTGTGACTTGAATACATTCAATGAGCTAGCCTCAACTGCTTCCTTGGGCAGAGAATTCCACAGATTCACAACCCTCTGGGAGAAGAAATTCCTTCTCAACTCGGTTTTAAATTGGCTCCCCCGTATTTTGAGGCTGTGCCCCCTAGTTCTAGTCTCCCCGACCAGTGGAAACAACCTCTCTGCCTCTATCTTGTCTATCCCTTTCATTATTTTAAATGTTTCTATAAGATCACCCCTCATCCTTCTGAACTCCAACGAGTAAAGACCCAGTCTACTCAATCTATCATCATAAGCTAGCCCCATCATCTCCGGAATCAGCCTAGTGAATTGTCTCTGTACCCCCTCCAAAGCTAGTATATCCTTCCTTAAGTAAGGTGACCAAAACTGCACGCAGTACTCCAAGAGCGGCCTTACCAATACCCGATTGAGTTGCAGCAGGACCTCCCTGCTTTTGTACTCCATCCCTCTCGCAATGAAGGCCAAGATTCCATTCGCCTTCCTGATTACCTGCTGCACCTGCAAACTAACTTTTTGGGATTCATGCACAAGGACCCCCAGGTCCCTCTGCACCTCAGCATGTTGTAATTTCTCCCCATTCAAATAATATTACCTTTTACAGTTTTTTTTCCCAAGGTGGATGACCTCACACTTTCCGACATTGTATTCCATCTGCCAAACCTTAGCCCATTCGCTTAACCTATCTAAATCTCTTTGCAGCCTTTCTGTGTCCTCTACACAACCCGCTTTCCCACTAATCTTTGTGTCATCTGCAAATTTAGTTACACTACACTCTGTCCCCTCTTCCAGGTCATCTATGTATATTGTAAATATATACATAGATAGCACACCACTAACCACCGATTTCCAACCCGAAAAGGACCCATTTGTCCCGACTCTCTGCTTTCTGTTCACCAGTCAATTCTCTATCCATGCTAATACATTTCCGCTGACTCTGCGTACCTCTATCTTCTGCAGTAACCTTTTGTGTGGCACCTTATCGAATGCCTTTTGGAAATCTAAATACACCACATCCATCGGTACACCTCTATCCACCATGCTCGTTATATCCTCAAAGAATTCCAGTAAATTAGTTGAACATGATTTCCCCTTCATGAATCCATGCTGCGTCTGCTTGATTGCACTATTCCTATCTAGATGTCCCGCTATTTCTTCCTTAATGATAGTTTCAAGCATTTTCCCCACTACAGATGTTAAACTAACAGGCCTATAGTTACCTGCCTTTTGCCTGCCCCCTTTTTTAAACAGAGGCATTACATTAGCTGCTTTCCAATCCGCTGGTACCTGCCCAGAGTCCAGAGAATTTTGGTAGATTATAACGAATGCACCTGCTATAACTTCCGCCATCTCTTTTAATACCCTGGGATGCATTTCATCAGGACCAGGGGACTTGTCTATCTTGAGTCCCATTAGCCTGTCCAGCACTACCCCACTAGTGATAGTGATTGTCTCAAGGTCCTCCCTTCCCACATTCCTGTGACCAGCAATTTTTGGCATGGTTTTTGTGTCTTCCACTGTGAAGACCGAAGCAAAATAATTGTTTAAAGTCTCAGCCATTTCCACATTTCCCATTATTAAATCCCCCTTCTCATCTTCTAAGGGACCAACATTTTCTTTAGTCACTCTTTTCCGTTTTATATATCTGTAAAAGCTTTTACTATCTGTTATTATGTTTTGCGCAAGTTTACATTCGTAAACTATCTTTCCTTTCTTTATTGCTTTTTTAGTCATTCTTTGCTGTTGTTTAAAATTTTCCCAATCTTCTAGTTTCCCACTAACCTTGGCCACCTTATACGCATTGGTCTTTAATTTGATACTCTCCTTTATTTCCTTGGTTATCCACGGCTGGTTATCCCTTCTCTTACTGCCCTTCTTTTTCACTGGAATATATTTTTGTTGAGCATTATGAAAGAGCTCCTTAAAAGTCCTCCACTGTTACTCAATTGTGCCACCGTTTAGTCTTTGTTTCCAGTCTACTTTAGCCAACTCTGCCCTCATCCCACTGTAGTCCCCTTTGTTTAAGCATAGTACGCTCGTTTGAGACACTACTTCCTCACCCTCAATCTGTATTACAAATTCAACCAGACTGCGATCATTCATTCCGAGAGGATCTTTTACGAGGAGATCGTTTATTATTCCTGTCTCATTACACAGGACCAGATCTAAGATAGCTTGCTCCCTTGTAGGTTCTGTAACATACTGTTCTAAGAAACAATCCCGTATGCATTCTATGAATTCCTCCTCCAGGCTACCCCGTGCGATTTGAGTTGACCAATCGATATGTAGGTTAAAATTCCCCATGACTATTGCCGTTCCTTTTTCACATGCCTCCAATATTCCCTTGATTATTGTCCGCCCTACCGTGAAGTTATTATTTGGGGGCCTATAAACTACGCCCACCAGTGACTTTTTCCCTTTACTTTCTCTAATCTCCACCCACAATGATTCAACATTTTGTTCATTGGAGCCAATATCATCTCTCACAACTGCCCTGATATCATCCTTTATTAACAGAGCTACCCCACCTCCTTTCCCTTCTTGTCTATCGTTCCGAATCGTCAGATACCCCTGTATGTTTAATTCCCAGTCTTAGCCACCCTGCAACCATGTTTCTGTAATGGCCACCAAATCATACCCATTTGTAATGATTTGTGCCGTCAACTCATTTACTTTATTTCGAATGCTGCGTGCGCTTAGGTAGAGTGTTTTAATCCTAGTTTTTAAACCATGATTTTTACTTTTACCCCTCCTGCAACCCCTTTATATTCAGTGGCCCTTTTTGTGTTTTGCCTTGAGTTTCTCTGCCCTCCACTTTTACTCATCGCCTTTCTGTCTTTTGCTTTTGTCTCCTTTTTGTTTCCCTCTGTCTCCCTCCATTGGTTCCCATCCCCCTGCCATATTAGTTTAACTCCTCCCCAACAGCACCAGCAAACACTCCCCCCTGGGACATTGGTTCCTGTCCTGCCCAGGTGCAGACCGTCCGGATTGTACTGGTCCCACCTCCCCCAGAACCGGTTCCAATGCCCCACGAATTTGAATCCCTCCCTGCTGCACCACTGCTCAAGCCATGTATTCATTATTAAATGACCTGTGTTGGAAAGTGTCTGTCAGATGAGTAAAGGTTTGTGGTGGCTGTTGTGTCTGAGCAGGTGGCAGGCTGCCAGCATGCATGGGCCTGAAAATCAGGTGTGGCACCATCAGATTTCTCGACCATTACATTCTGGGTTCCCATTTGTATTTTATTAACAAATTCCCACTTCAAAACACTGACAGTCCTTTTCAAAAATGGATCCAGGAAGGAGAGTCCTATTAGGTCACTCAGAATCAGCCCCCTCCCGATCACTCCCCCCCACCCCTCCCCATCCTAGTCACTTGCCCTCTCTCCAAATTGGTTCCCCACCCATTCGCGAATCTTCCACTTCGTGCTCCCCAACCCAATCATGTCCCTCTACCCAATCGTGCCCCCTTCCTGATCATACCCCTCTGCTCCCGATGGCTGCCTCCCTTACCCTCAGGACCTACCGGAGGGTCGATTCTGGCAACACCGTCGCCTGAAATTGAATTCCACTTTACCGGCGAGCTGCCTGGGGATGGCAAACAGATGTCTGGGGCTCGCCCATCTCGTATAAATGAGGCCCAAGGCCCAATGTTGAGCCTACCCATTCTGCTGCAGTGCCTAGTTAACACCAGCGCAAACTAATTCCGAGGCCATTGTATGGCAACCAGAAAACAGTGTTATAACAAGAATGCTTCGTGTTGACATGTGACAGTATTGGCAAACTATCTCGCTCCCCTTTCACAAACCCTGAACATATCACTGATTCATGCTGAGATTTTTTAGAAATTAACTTCATTTTAGTTCTGAGAACACAATCCTAACATCTTTTGTATTATTTAATGTACTTAGCTCCACTCCATTTCATTCTGATGTATTCCTGGAGCTTGGATTTCAAATACAAACTATGTCAAGTTTATTAACATTCAGTTTTCAATGAGTAGTATGTTATTAATTCAGTTTAAAAATTCTGTTACAGTGTTCATCTCATATTTCTTTGGAATTCCTAGCCATATCCATATCTTTGTGCCTGGATAACAAAAACACAAAATGCTTAATGCTTAAGCAGGGAAAGTTTCAACCGTTTACGATTCCAGATATCCCTTGCATTTGAATATAATTACATCAATTCCACTCAGAAGAAACATAACTCTTAACAATAATTCCCAATTCCAGCAGAGGCACTTTGTAATTAATGCCTCGGCTATGCAATGTTCATAATTGAAGTAGGCTCCAGTTAATGCACTAGTCCTGGGAATTCATCTCTTCAAAACGGCATCAATCAGAACCACCTAAAACAATGCCGTCTTGCCCAAATGGCTGTAAAGGGTGTGCAAGGACACCCTCAGGAGGTTATCATATTTTCAGGTTCCACTCTTGGACCCATAGTCCAGAAGGAAAACTGCACTTCTGCAGGAGAGAAGTAAATCTGAATTTAACCCATGCTACCAGATGTACCAAGAGAGGGGAAGATCGGTTAATGCAGGTGTGTTCATGACCACATGTCATCTATGTTCACCATTTCTAGTGAAATCATAATATTTTCTTGCAGACTGGCTTGATGATTTTGCTAAAAATAGGAAATTTAGGAAGTTGTCAACACATATGGATCAGAAGACATGCTCCCCCCATTGTTTTTTGTTGTCCTATTGACACTTGGTCTTCAATAGCACCAGTCTTGAGACGTTTCCATATATATTTGATCTGTATATTAATGGAGTTTTAGAAACTACTTCTCCAAATTCAACTATGTTGATGATTTAACATATTGCCTATAATTCCCCTTGTTATTTTGGCGTGTACTGAGCAAATCCGGCATAACACATACAGAGCCTCAACACAATCGAGTAAACACACAGAGATTAAATTACTCTGAAAGGTGTAATCATGTAAATGCACAGAACATAAATTATTTTCTCTTTTGAAAAATTAATTCTGGTAGCGCATTGGAAAATACACCAAAAAGAAGCTGTACAGTATATATATGTAATAATGACTAAGTTTTAAGCAACAAAGAAAGAATGAATGAAAGGCCAAAGGAATTGCCAACCAGAAACCATCTGTTGTTTTTTTTTCCAAAAGCAAATGTTAATTAAATATAATAAGGGCAACAGGACACTAATTCATGGAAGACTGTGCAAGATATGGATTTCTATAAATAAACTAACACTTTCATGAGATTCTGACAAGACATCTGGTGTACGCTATTTCTCCCTCTATGGACTTTGTTGCAGTTAAAAATGTTGCTCAAAGAATGAATTATTTCCTTATCATGAAGTCAGATTAAGAAAGAGAGTACTGGCGCCTTGGTTTTTCTGATTAAGCACGAGAGCCGAGGAACCTCACTCACCACCAGCACATATCGGAAAACTCGAGCATGTGCAGAGCCAGTGGACAGAAAATCGAGGGCAAATGAGGCTGCAATTTTCCAATAGGTGCTGGTGGCAGACAAGGTTCCCTAGCGGTGCATACTCAGAAAAGCACCCCCTAAATACCGTGTAAAAAATACGCAAGACTAACTTCTAAAATCATTCATTGTGGAAAAAAATACCTGGCAACTTACATGCAAACTGAAGCTTCACTTCTTTGCTCACGATAGTGCCAAACGAATTTGTTGCGAAGCACTGGTAGGTTCCATAATCTTGGGTCCTAACTGGGTTATTGATCACCAGATTGCCACCAACCAAACTATAGCGGTAATCCATACTTATGTCAATGTCTGTGCCATTCTTTAGCCACCTGCGAGACAAAAAAATGCAAGAAATATTTCAATTATGTTTGCACAGCGTCTCAGTATGTTTCAATAGGTGCATGAATATACATGAATAATGAAGTGCTTTTTAATTTAAAAATGTTGACGCAAAGAAGGATTATTACACAAAGGTGAGTAGGAGTGAAATTATTACATTTAAAACTGACAAATTTATGTGACTGCGATTCCGTTGACGAGGTTTAAATCTTCAAACAAAGATTTGTTTTCCATTTTAATGCTCTACACTCCAACAACTTCACTTAACATCGGGTCTTGCTTGCTCATCACTGATTGCCAGTTTTCAAAGCGAGTCCTGCAACTAAAATAGATGTGAAGTGTTTCTCAATTGCACGTTATTTGGCGCAAGTGGCTTCTTCTAGTCCTTTCCAAGCACAAGAATGCAATCCAGTGCACAGAAAAATCTCTCAAATGTGTTATCCAGTCATGTTATATTCACCTTCTCGACATAATCAACACGGATGCTCACAATCCTTTGTCTTCATTTTCCCCTCGGAGGTACACTCAACACAAATCCTTGCTGCTGGTTTGCTTTCCTGACAATTTCCTGCAAATGTCTGAAGATGCTTTTCGGTGAATCGCAATTAGTAACTTATGTTGGTGCACGAGATGGATTTATTCCCGATTTTATTCTTTTAACCACCACTCTCTTGTTTTAAACCATATCACATAACCAAGCATGAGGAATCCTCCACATAAAATCAGCTGCACCATATCAGTGAGGCCCTTTCAATCCTTAACAGGTATTCAAAAATACCATCATGTAAACATAGCTCTACTCCTCTATTACAGGTTTCTTCCACAACATGGTACATCAGTTATTGAAAGTAGGCATGCAGGTACAGCAGGCGGTGAAGAAGGCAAATGGCATGTTGGCCTTCATAGCGAGGAGATTTGAGTATAGGTGCAAGGAGGTCTTGCTGCAGTTGTACAGGGCCTTTGTGAGACCACACCTTGAGTATTGTGTGCAGTTTTGGTCTCCTAATCCGAGGAAGGACCTGCTTGTTATTGAGGGAGTGCAGCAAAGGTTCACCAGACTGATTCCCGGGGTGGCAGGACTGACATATGAGGAAAGATTGGATCAACTGGGCTTATACTCACTGGAATTGAGAAGAATGAGAGGGGATCTCATAGAAACATATAAAATTCTGACGGGACTGGACAGGTTAGATGTCGGAAGAATGTTCCCGATGTTGGGGAAGTCCAGAACCAGGGGACACAGTCTAAGGATAAGGGGTAAGCCATATAGGACCGAGATGAGGAGAAACATTTTTACCCAGAGAGTTGTGAAGCTGTGGAATTCTCTGCCACAGAAAGTTGTGGAGTCAAGTTCATTGGACATATTCAAAAGGGAGTTAGATGTGCTCCTTACAGCTAAAGGGATCGGGGGTATGGAGAGAAAGCAGGAATGGGGCACTGAGGTTGCATGATCAGCCATGATCATATTGAATGGCGGTGCAGGCTCGAAGGGCCAAATGGCCTGTTCCTGCATCTATTTTCTACGTTTCTATGTTTCTATGCTGCAAAGCTGGAAGTCTGCTTTCTAACACAGATTTAAGGTAGTGTTAGTTGGTGACCATTGCTACAGTGAAAATTCCAATTGAGCCAATTATTTGGGACAGATCCAAACAACTGAAATAGTTACCATTTTCTGAAAGCAAGAAGCCTTTGTAGCACCTGAGCTACAAGTCACATCTGGACAAATCCTGATGCATGTTGAGATTTTTTGTATATTCGGTGGAATCACCAATGTATGGCAACTGTTTATACTTAATCTATTCTTGATGACTCATCAAAACAAAACAACCAAGTTGAAGCAACATCACAGATTTGTGCAATACTTTTGCTGAATTGATAGTATTTTTAATGAACCCTAAGCAGCAATTTACATTTATAAAGCTGTTGACTGAAAGACAGGATAGATTTTTTGATGTAACAACTATCTTCTCCAAGAATGTGTGTATGAAAACAAGTGCCAAACACTTCAGAAGTCTTGTTACTTTCATTTGGAAGGCCAGGGGCACAATGTTACAGTATTTCAATCTGTCAATGATATCAGAGTGATGGACCGACATAGACAAGGAGAACAGTGGACATGAAAGTGATGAGAAGCAGGTTAGTCACAAAACACATTAAATAATTCAGGTAATTAATTCATTCTTCTGGCTTTCTCTCATGTATTTACCATGCATCATCTTGAAACAAATTAGATTTATGAGCGAAAACAAGAATACAGTATGTCTTTTAATATTCAGATTAAGGTGCTACTACGTCTATGGTAATACAGGTTGAGCCTCTCTTATCGGGCACCCTCGGGACCGGGCCTGTGCCGGATGAGGAATTTTGCCGGACGAGGGGAGGTCACATTAAATTGGATGGTACAGGTACTGAGCAAGGGGATATCGGGGCTGGCTGGCTTGGGGCTGGGAGTGCGGCAGAGATATTGTTGGGGGGCCGCGGGGTCAGGCCAGCGATTGCGGGAGTCGGCAACGAGGAAGGACTTCAATTTGTTCACATTGGAGCGGCTGGAAATGGTGTCGGACGAGGGGTGGTACCGGAAAAGGGAGTCCCGGATAAGGAAGGTTCAACCTGTATGTGCAAAGACAATATGGGGAGAAAATAATGGTGTCTCCTTCCAATTGTATCACGATTAACAACAATGTACATTTGCTCTACTTTTTAATCATTGGCAGGAATTGGCTGTAGGATGCATCATTCAAAGGTTGGTTAGGGATAGCTGAAGTGCCCAAAAATAACATTTGTAATGTATTTTCAAGCTTTCTTGGTATCCTTAGCAGACACAGAGAGCTGAGGTCATTACGAGCATGGACACAAAAAACAGGCTCTCAAGCATGCATAACAAAACTGATAAGGGATGTAGCAAGGAGCCATAGGATAAACAACTGTCTATGAAGGAGGAAAATTACCTCAGGAGGATGGGAGCGGGTTATCATAGGAACTCACTCCCCTGTGATTGGACAATTGAAGGAGTAAAAATGGTGCCTTATACCCATCGAAATAAGGTATATAAACAGGAAGCCGAAAGAGAAGCAGGCAGACTGAGGGGACAGCTTCCTCTGAGGAGACCACCATTCTGCCTCAATGCCCATAAGTCCATCCATCCCGGGGTCGTATATCATTCTCGTCTGTCACGGGTTGTGTGTCTACTATATCTAACTTAATCGCCTGCTGTAACTGATTATGCTTAAAACCGCCGCTCCTCAATAAAGTGCCTTATAACTCATGAGACCCTTTGGGTAATGTGTGTGTGACCTGTGATCCAAATCTTACAGTGGTGTCAGAAATGGGATCACAGAATAAGGAGTTACGCAGGTCTTGGTTTGGGGATCGGAGATACTTGGTTGACTGTGCGTGATCGTTGCTAAGATTGGATAGGGGACTCTCTGGAAAAGTGAGAGAGAAGGAGTAATAAGTAAAACCAAAAATCCAATGGCATTTGCATATCACTGGGAACAGTTAGTAGACAGCTTGGCAGAGAAAACCTGCGCATTTCCGGCAACGGACCTTCGAAAAATCCTAGAAGATAGCAAGGGGGACTATGATTACATTTTTGACAGATTCTCTAAGGGACTGCCAAGACTGCTTGAGAGCAGACCAGTGCCAATACCCCTAGAGCACCCACTAAAGTTAAAGTAGCAGCCATCAAAGTCTCGCTACCTAGCCAGAGATCATTGCCATCTAAAACTCCCACGCCAGAAATGGGTGTTCCGATACACCGCTATCTCTGCAACTGTGCCCGTCAATGCCACACTCCTCGAAGATGGACAGGCCCCAGCTCAGTAGAACAGTGGCGAGAGAGAATGGAGGCAGCTGTAGGGGCCATGAAAATCGGCCAGGGGGGCTTGACCGGTTGCTGCAGTGCATCAGCAATCCGAGCCAATGGCTCCACCTCGTCCTCCCCTTGAGAGCCCTACAGGCCTCTCAGTGGGAGGTACCTACCCCTTTCTGATACGGTTGTAGTGGGAGACACCGGTCGTCTGTACTGTTGATCCTGAAGGATGTCAACAATTAATGTTAGGCGACTCCGGCTCCTCCAGCACCAGCATTCATGATCCCCACCCCGATCCTACAAAGGGCGAGCCCCAAGTTTAATCGGGCTTTGACAATCCAATCCAGACAACTATACAAGGATCCCTTCCCTTGGAGCTAAAGCAAGGTATTGTTCACAAAGGCAGGTTCATGACTAACTCCCCAGTTTGGCCGGATGACTATTGACTTTCGCAAACTCAACCCAGTCACCCCCGAGTGTGCCCTGTTGGTTCAGGTGTTGGTCCCAGAGTCCCAGTGGCAGTAACCAGTGCAGAATGCGATTCAGTAGAAAATATCAGAAATTGAAAATTGACATATGGGAGAAAGGATAAAATAGTTACGATGGAATAAAGGATAAAAGGGAAGATCACGTGCCTTTTCTGCTGTTCCACAGGGTTTTTTTGTTTTCTGTGTGAATGTTAATGTCTTTTTAACAAAGCATGTATGAATGTTTAAGAAGTTACAATATTCCTTTTGTCTGAAAGTCTGTCTTTAAAAAAAAGTATCTGTTATGTTTGTTTCAGCTCGGCCTACTCCTCTGTGCACGGAGCTAAAAAATGGTTTGACCCTTTGTAGTCTTGTCTTGGGTTTGGAGGTTTTAAGAATGTGCGAATATGCTGAGTGTATTGATTTCAATTCAGTAAAATTATGCAGCCAGGTTGGGAAAAAAAATTTGAATGCAAGTTAAGTTAAACTGGTGTGGGAAAAACTGAGAGAAACAACAAAAAAATTTGTTTTAACAAAAGATTAAGTTTCAGTCTAACATTTAACCTTGGAGTCACAGCTGCTATAGTCATTTCCAAAGCAGTTTGATTTGATTTGTTTCAATGTGAAAATTAATTTTTCTCCAGTTATATTCAGTATTTTTTTAATCATTTGAAAAGGCATCTGAAGAAAGAACAAAGAAGTATTATGTAAATTTACTGGGCTTTTGTGATCTAAAAACACGGGCGTCCCTGATGAGAAGGTTTTAGTTAAAGTTAATAATATAATGATGGTGCAGCAAGAGATCCAGCAGTTTTAAGAATTTAAGAACTTATCTGCAGACATCGCGAGGCATAACTGGACCAAGTGGGAACGTTTGATCTATTTTTTCTATCTCACATATTGTATTGGACAGTAAGGTTCCTCCAGGGCTCATGAATGAGATAGAATCTGGTATTAACAGCAATTTTTATTCTCATGAAAGACAGGAAAGTGTAGTTACGAATAGTAAATTGATAGCTTTCTCTTGGAGACATGTGTGTCTTTGCATAGAAACATAGAAAATAGGTGCAGGAGCAGGCCATTCAGCCCTTCTAGCCTGCACCGCCATTCAATGAGTTCATGGCTGAACATCTTTTAAGAAAACTGCATTGCTAGCCTAGCCACTACCCAAGACATCATGACCGTGCAATGGGAGATGAGCAAAGATCGGCAGACGACGACAATCTTTTGATAAGATCATCTGAAAGCCCGAGAGTGGCGTGTATCGGATGACACGTGTGGCATGATATTGAGATACCGGGTAGTAGTGTGCAGATGTGATTTGTTACTTATGAAGCAACTACTATCCGGAAATGCACGGTGAATTTGCACTGAAGAACGGATCTCAGATGTGCTCAGTTACTTAACAACAACAAGACTTGAAATGGTTAATGTGGCTCAGCAGAGTGAGACAACTTTTAAAGCATTGATACATACTCCATCGAGAAACTATCTAATGAATGAAACAATCAGAATAAAGTTAAACACACTGGCACCTGTTAGAGGGATTGAAATTGAAGTTGAAGTGGAGAGTTAAACGGAATTTGGATTAGGTCAATTGAAGGCTAGAGAGAAATAAATTTCGCAAAAATTATCCACAAGATGGATACGAGTAAAAGAGAGATCTGGAGAATATTTTTAAGTCTATGACTTATTGATTAGATGTTAAACTGTAGTGTCGCTTGAAATGATTGTTAGACTGAATTTAACTGTGACTGTAATTGTTGTGTATGGAGAAAGAGTCAGACTGAACACTGTGAGCTCAAAGTAAAGTGTGACCTTAGTCTTTTATTGCAGGTCTCCAGAGTGCCTCTCCAACCTCTGAAGCCTCCTTAAATACATGTGCTCCCGAGGGATTGTGGGATCCCTTGGGACTCCAGGGGATGAGCCCTCTGGTGGCTGTACAGAGTACATACAAGTCCACATATATAACAGTAATAATTGTGTTTTATAGGTAGCAGTGTGGGAAAAGCCAGTACAAATCCAGTATGAGGTGGATTTGATGGTACCTCTTGTATCAGGAACTGGCCCATTAACAGCTCCAGTTTCTGCTTCACACCACATCTCCCCTGTTGCCTGAGGGCTTTAGTGAGCTTGTGGTGCAACTGAACTCCTCCTTAAAGCATTTTTATGTTTTGGAGCAAGACAACTCAAGAACAGATATTAAAATTGACAGCATAGGGGACGACTCACACTTGGGCTTAAAATATAGCATCCTTAGGTTTGTATTATTTCACATGCTCTGGTAGTTCTTCAGCTGGAGTTACTGCAGTGCATCCATGAAGCTGAGAAATTTGTGGATAGCACGTTTCTAGAGGTAGACACCCTGGAGCTTAAGAGTGTGCAGACAGAGAGGGAATGGGTGACCACCAGACAGAAGAGGAGGACCAAGCAAGTAGCGGTCAAGTCCCCTGAGTGCATCTCGCTCTCCAACTAGTATTCTGTTCTGAGTACTGGTGTGGCCGAAGGTTCCTCTGGGGAGTGCAGCCAAAGCCAAGTCCGCGACACGCCAAGTGGCTTAGCTCCACGGGGGGCGGGAGAGGAAGAATAGCGGAAGAGCAACAGTGTATATTGTTGCCTGTATCCCATGCCACACCAAGTCCTGCTTGCCCATCACCTCTGTCCTTGCTGAATGACATTGGCTCTTGATAGCCACTTTGCCGCAAATGTAAATTCACTCATGGCCTCGTACCTTCCTATCTATTCCAGCCCTCCACCGCCACTACATCTGCCCGCTATTAATCTCTGGCTTCCTTTGCAACCTCTGCCTTCTCTTCAGCTTACCACTGGTGGGCGTACCTTCAGTCACCTAGGCACAACACCCGGGACTCCCTGTCTAAACCCCTCGATCTCTCCACTTCCCTCCCCCTCCTTTAGAACTCTCCTTAAAACCCACATCCTCGAGAAACTTTTGGTTATCCATACACCTTACAATGTTTTGCTGAATTAAAGGCATAATGTAAATTCAAGTTCTTGTTGTGAAAGCAGAGTATAAAGAATTTCATAAGGTGCTTATTATGGTTTCACTCATGAGGCTTGCTGGAAAAATTCAGATGTATGATACAAGAACAATTGTACCAGCATCAACAGAAAGTTGGTTCTTGGACAGAAACAAAGATTGGAAAAGGATTGGTCGTAGTGTAGTCCAGGAGTCAGTGCTTGGTCCACTTTTAGTCTGAGTAGAAATAGATGATTTGGAATGTGGTATGCATCTCAAGATTTTCTGGTGCCACAAATATAGATGGTTATGCCATCAACGAAGAAGTTTGTAAAAGACATCAAGACAGACAGGTTAGCAGAATGGGAAAACAGGCAGGAGATGCAACTTAACGTGACAAGAATGAGATAATACATTTTGGGAAGAAAAACATGGAATAGGAGTATATAATCAATGGGAAGATATTGAAGGGTGTGCGTAAGCAGAGAATCTGTGACACTTAGGGGTTCAAATATATATAATTTTTTTCTATAATGTGGTGCCCAAACTTGCACACATCATCATCATCATAGGCAGTCCCTCGGAATCGAGGAAGGCTTGCTTCCACTCTTAACATGAGTCCTTAGGTGGTTGAACAGTCCAATACGAGAACCACAGTCTCTATCACAGGTGACAGAGCACACAACACTCTAACGGCGTCTGAACCAACATTTTGGATATATTTACTGTTAGTCCTTACCTCTTTTAGGGCATGCCCCTAGTTATAAAACCTTGGATACTGTTGGCCTTTTTATGGCTTTATTTACTTTCAGAGAGAGTTTGCAGGGTAGTTTCGCCAGGATAATGGCAGGTATGGGAAAGTACAGTTTTCAGGAGAGACGAGATACTGCGATTACTTTGACTGGAAACAGTTAAGGCTATGAGGATACTTACAGAGGATTTTAAAATTACGACTTTTTTTCAGATATCAATAAAGGACAGCCTATTTCCTTCAGTTGGGAAGTCATCTTTTAAGGGAAATAGGATAAATATTAGCAGAGGAAAATGCAAGGCTCTGAGGAAAGAGACAGTCATTGAGATTAGTTTTTAAATTGCTCTTGCAAATATCCCGCAGAGCCACATTGGCCTTATTCGGTCCTGTAAAATTCTTTCCTTCTATGATCAGTTTCTGGGTAAACTCAGATATAATTTAGACTGAAACTGACTAATATGTATGATTAATAGTTCTTTTTTACATTTTTAAATTCATCGAGATGATGGATGGTAGCAGTATGATGATTATATACATCCTGCATCAGGAGGCTTGGTACGATTTATAATAGTGCTGTCAATATGTTGCAGCAGCATTGTCTATTAACCCCATTTTCAAAATACCACCGCCAACTGTGCCAACATGACATTCCATTTTCCCATCCTTTCAGCTTCCCGAAGTTAGGCTGTCCAATTAATGCCAATTCATGCTAAATTAAAGCTACGTGCTCCACAATTTGTTTTAAATTAATTCAAAAGTATTCCTAAAATAATTTACCTGCAGAAATCATGATTAAATTAATTGAACTAATTTTGATTCCTATCTAGCCTTTTGCCCTTTCGAGTACATGCATGGCGTGTAGTTCTTTTTTTCTTCAAAGATCGGGATTGTTTTAATTACAGCTGCTCATAAAGTTTAATTGTATTAATGACATTCATATGAGAGGGTGTTGCACATTGAATATCAATTATTTCATTAATATATTATTAAGTATCACTTTTAAATACATTCAAACAGTAGAAAAACAATTTTAAATCCTAGCTATGTTACTAAACCCTTTTTAAGTGGCTCCTGACAAACTGCGTTAAATGCTGATTTTAATTACCATGACCATTTCATTAAAACAAATTATGCTTCTGGCTGGGTCAAGGTTTTTTATGACTAACATTTGCAATTCTACATCCTGGAAAATGTACCAATGAATGTTAGTGCACAACTGATAATCATTCCATTATGTCCGTTGTTAATGTTGTCCACAACAGGTCACAATCTTCAGCACTTTAAATAAACGAACATTCATGATGTGGACTTTCTTCTCAAAATTGAAGTGCCTCATTATTTGTTTAAAAAAAAATTAAGCAGTGGAATACGTGCTACAAAGCAGAGATGAAGAATTAACCTCAATGACTTTCTGATAATGTTCTGCTCCAAGCCTGTTTAAATTTGTTCGAACACAGCTGCATCATTCATTATGGTTTTCTTCATCTTGGTTGGTTACACTTTTTAAAAGTAACTTGATTTCTATTCCTATTATATTTGACCTTTCATTTTAAATTGGAATTAATCTATACAAAGAACAAAGGTTTTTTTTCCCTCTTTTCACTAACTTATGAAAAATGCACGGAGAGTACAGAGTGATAACTCAATAGACATTGCTGATCTGAGTGTTATTACCCCTCCAATAATGGTTTGATAAATATTAGTGAAAAGATCAGAAAAAAGTACATTGGTGCCCATTAAGACAATGTTAAAAACCAACCATGAAATGATTGTGCAAGGTTACCCCAGCTGAAGAGAATAAACTAAAACTGATTATTTAATCTCAGGTAGACCTGGCATTCATGAATTTAAAGAAGAAGATTAACAAAAGTGAAATAGTTTTCTGCCATGCCATGCTGGGTATCTCAGTGCATGAGCAGGAAGAGGAGAAGAAAGAGAACAGGAGGTATAGGAACTGTAGCAAGTACTACCCTGTGCAGTGGGTCTCCCACAAAAGTCATCTCCTTGCGCACGATGGAAGAGCAATGAATGGCCATGCTCCGGCTCAACAGGTGACCAATATTGGGGCAGTGGGTCCAATAAAAGTCGCAGGTAAAATCAATTATACTCACTGCAATGCCAGTGTTGTCAATATTTATGCCAAAGGGTCCTCCCAACACATACAGGTGTCAGTTGCTTGCCCATTGAAGAGGTGAGAGAAGCTATGTATTTCCATTCATTCAGCTCATGCATTTTAGGCGAGGCAAGGGCCCAGGGGCAGCACGGCCAGCCCACACTGCGATATGTGTGCGCACTAGGTCAGTGCAGCAGAGCAGGTCTCCAGTCGTCTTGGTTAATCCTTGCCACTGGGCCAAGACCTAACTCTGTCAAGCCCGTGTGGTGGCTGGTGTGCAACGGCCACCCCACGTTAAAAAAACCCACGCACAGGCATCTTCCACCCTTCAGGATGTAGTTCGGGATTTGGAATATCAGGTCCTTCATTGAAATACCTGTGAACTCATCCCTTTTTGGCGTGGAAGCAAGTCATCCTCGAAACGAGGGACTGCCAATGATGCATTTTAGGACTAAAGAGCAGCATTTGAGACATGCCAAGATTTTCTAAATTGGACAATACTCCAAAATACAAGGCGTCCGATTTTAACTGCTCCCACCGCCCCGCCCGCCACAATGGTTAAAAACCAGCAGGGCTGGAAGGTGGTCAGATAAAACGCAGCCAGGGCCATATCCAGTCCTTTCCCGCCCTGATCCAACCAACTGCAATTTTAAATTGCAGGTGGCAGGCAGACCCACCCCAAACTGGTGGCGGCTTCTTTAAGTATGCAGATTGGGCACTGATTTGCTTTTTTAATTGGAGGTCTGAGCAGGGGAGCGGTGATGGTATCCCCACCAAGCCAAACCTGACGGGAGGTGGATCGAGAGCCAGAAGAAGCCTTGTAGTCAAGTCTAAAATGTTCTTTTAAGTTTCCCTCCAGCAGGAGCAGGAATGCACCTTCAAGCCCCACAAGGAAGCCCTCGGCCACCCCTCTCTCCCAATTGCATCCAGACTATTCCTGCCAGTTCTCGGCAGCAGCTTCCTGCCATCCTAATTCTTTCTCGACCGTCGGCCAGACAGTTATTTCTGCCAAAATCGGCTGGGAGTTGGAGCCTGATCGTTAAAATGAATTCAAATCTCCCTGGGCCTCAATGTGCTGGCTTAGAAACATAGAAACATAGAAAATAGGTGCAGGAGAAGGCCATTCGGCCCTTCGAGCCTGCCATTCAATAAGATCATGGCTGATCATTCCCTCAGTACCCCTTTCCTGCTTTCTCTCCATACCCCTTGATCCCTTTAGCCGTAAGGGCCACATCTAACTCCCTCTTGAATATATCCAATGAACTGTCATCAACAACTCTCTGCGGTAGAGAACATTCTTCCCGCATCTAACCTGTCCAGTCCCGTCAGAATCTTATATGTTTCTATGAGATCCCCTCTCATCCTTCTAAACTCCAATGTATACAAGCCCAGTTGATCCAGTCTCTCCTCATATGTCAGTCCAGCCATCCCGGGAATCAGTCTGGTGAACCTGCGCTGCACTCCCTCAATAGCAAGAACATCCTTCCTCAGATTAGGAGTAAGCTTGTTGCTCACTCAGGCCCCGCACATAGGCCAATCCCACCCGCAATAAAATTGGGGTCCGGACCTGTTACGTCTTTAGATGCTCTGATAATGACTCCACAAGCCAATGTGTTGTATTTGAAGTGTGGTGACCTTTAGTCCTTTATTGATAACTCCAAAGTGAGGATCACACATGGTGGCCTGCCTTTTATAGTAAGCCTGGCACACCTGTACAGGTAACCTACAAGTCTCCCACTGTGGTGCCCTCTGGTGGCACATCTTGTAATAGTGCAAGCAGTCACCATGTAGGATACATGACAGTACCCATCATCAACTCTTTGGCAAACATAAATAGAAAGGGCTATCCTGATATTAATTTGCAAATGCTATCCTCGCTGAGCAGATACTTAAAGTGCAAAAGTACTGCGACTGATGCTCGGACCAATCCGGGGAGGGGAGCATACAACATGTCTCAGAAAAGTTAGCTGGATTATAGATGTATGTCTCCTTTTCAAAGTGGAATTATCACCCCCTCAGAAAACGTACCTCAACCCCGCTGTCTTTGCAACTACTGCCCTACCTTCAACCTTCATTTGCTCTCCAAAATTCGTGGCTATGTTATTGCCTCCGAGGGGAGCAAGACACCTTAAAGCTTGAGATGGTCAAATCAAATCTGCCGATGAATGAATAAGAACATAAGAAATAGGAGCAGGAGTAGGCCATACGGCCCCTCGGGCCTGCTGTGCCATTTAAAACGATCATGGCTGATCTGATCATGGACTCTGGTCCACTTCCCCGCCTGCTCCCCATAACCCCTTATCCCCTTATTGTTGAAGAAACTGTCTGTTTCTGTCTTAAATTTATTCAATGTCCCAGCTTCCACAGCTCTCTGAGGCAGCGAATTCCACAGATTTACAACCCTCTGAGAGAAGAAATTTCTCCTCATCTCTGTTTTAAATGGGCAGCCCCTTATTCTAAGATTATGCCCTCTAGTTCTAGTCTCCCCCATCAGTGGAAACATCCTCTCTGCATCCACCTTGTCAACTTAGTGGATCAGTTGTGCTCCACATACAAAGATGGGTAGAATGGTAAAGGTGAGAGACAAGGGATTTGGAGGCAATGAGATCACTGAAGGCGGAGGCGATGGAGCAGCTTAGCAGGGCAGAAGTGGCAGAGGTTGTGGCGATGAGCTGAGGATCGGAGGAAAGGGAGTGAACTTGTGTGGTAGTAAGTTCCTTTTTTTTTAATAAAAAGCCATGATTTGGAGTTGAGCAATTCCAAACAGATTGAAAGCTCATTGTACAGTATAATTGGACACAATTCTACACAGCTCTGTTCACACCTAAGCAATTCCAATCCTGCTCAGTTTAACCTGGTGCCGTGACGATGCACCTTCTGTGGCTTATATTTCCAACTGAGTTCCTTCAAATTCATTTTTTAATTAAAGTGACATACCTTTTTTGAGAATTATCTCTGCCTCAAATGTTTTAATCGTCAAGAGTGCAGTTAATGTTTTTTATTCGATCGTGGGATGTGGGCGTCACTGAAAAGGCCGGCATTTATTGCCCATCCCTAATTGCCCTTGAGAAGGTGGTGGTGAGCTGCTTTCTTGAACCGCTGCAGTCCGTGTGGTGAAGGTGCTCCCACAGTGCTGTTAGGGAGTGTGTTCCAGGATTTTGACCCAGCAACGATGAAGGAGCGGTGATATATTTCCAACTCAGGATGGTGTGTGACTGGGAGGGGAGTGTGGAGGTGGTGGTGTTCCCATGCGCCTGCTGCCCTTGTCCTTCTAGGTGGTAAAGGTCACGGGTTTGGGAGGCGCTGCTGAAGAAGCCTTGGCGAGTTGCTGCAGTACATCTTGTAGATGGTACACACTGCAGCCACGGTGCGCCGGTGGTGGAGGGTGAATGTTTAAGGTGGTGGATGGGGTGCCAATCAAGTGTACTGCTTTGTCCTGGATGGTGCGTTTTGAGTGTTGTTGGAGCTACACTCATCCAGGCAAGTGGAGAATATTCCATCACACACCTGACTTGTGTCTTGTAGATGGTGTAAAGGCTTTGGGGAGTCAGGAGGTGAGACACTCACCGCAGAATACCCGCTCTTGTAGCCACAGTATTTATGATGCTGGTTGAGTTAAGTTTCTACACAATGGTGATCCCCAGGATGTTGACGGTGGGGGATTTGGCGATGGTAATGCCGATGAATATCAAGGGGCGGTGGTTAGACTCTCGCTGGTTGGAATGTTCACCAGACTGATTCCTGGGTTTGGCAAGACTGTCATATGAGGAGAGATTGGGTCAGCTAGGCTTGTATTCACTAGAATTTAAAAGAATGAGAGGGGATCTCATAGAAACCTATAACAGTCTGATGGGGTTGGACAGACTGGATGCGGAGAGGATGTTTCCCCTGGTTGGGAAGTCTAGAACAAGGGCTCACAGTCTCAGGATATGGGATAGGGAATTTAGGACTGAGATGAGGAGAAATTTTTTCACTCAGAGGTTGGTGAACCTGTGGAATTCTCTTCCAGAGAAGGCTGTGGAGGCCAAGTCACTGAATATATTTAAGCGGGAGATAGATAGAGGTACAGAATCAAAAGGCATCAAGGGTATGGGGAAAAAGCGGGAATATGGTGTTGAGATAGAGGATCAGCCATGATCATATTGAATGGTGGTGCAGGCTCGAAGGGCCGAATGGCCTATTACTGTTCCTATTTTCTATGTTTCGTTGTTTGCCACTTATCAGCCCAAGCCTGAATGTTGTCCAGGTCTTGCTGCATGCGGGCATGGACTGCAATATTATCTGAGGAATTGAATACTGTACAGACATCAGTGGACATCTCCACTTCTGACCCTATGATGGAGGGAAGGTCATTGATGAAGCAGCTGAAGATGTTTGGGCCGAGGACACTGCCCTGAGGAACTCCTGCAGCGATGTCCTGGGGCTGTGATGACTGACCTCCAACCACCACAACCATCTTCTTTTTTGCTAGGTATGACTCCAGCCAGTGGGGAGTTTTCCCCCTGATTCTCATTGACTTCAGTTTTACTAGGGCCCCTTGATGCCACACTCGGTCAAATGTCAAGGGCAGTCACTCTCACCTCACCTCTGGAATTCAGCTCTTTTGTCCATGTTTGGACCAAGGCTGTAATGAGGTCTGGAGCCGTGTGGATCTGGCGGTACCCAAACTGAGCATCGGTGAGCAGGTTATTGGTGAGTAAGTGCCGCTTCATAGCACTGTCGACATCTTCCATCACTTTGCTGATGATTGAGAGCAGACTGATGGGGCGGTAATAGACCGGATTGGATTGGTCCTGCTTTTTGTGGATTGAGCATACCTGGGCAGTTTTCCACATTGTTGGATAGATGCCAGTGTTGTAGCTGTACTGGAACAGCTTGGCTAGAGGCGTGGCTAGTTCTGGAGCACAAGTCTTCAGCGAGATGGGTGGGCCCATACTGTTTGCTGCATCCAGTGCGCTCAGCCGTTTCTTGACATCGAATGAATCAAATTGGGTGAAGATGAATTTCTGTGATGGTGGGGACCTCAGGAGGAGGCCAGTAGGGATCATCCACGCGGCACTTCTGGCTGAAGATGTTTGTAAATGCTTCCCAGCCTTGTCTTTTGCACTCACGTGCTGGGCTCTGCCATCATTGAGGATGGGGATATTCATGGAGCCTACTCCTCCCGTTAGTTGTTTATTGGTCCACCACCATTCACGACTGGATGTGGCAGGACTACACAGCTTTAATCTGATCCGTCTGTTGTGGGATCGTTTAGCCCTGTCTATACCATGCTGCTTCCATTGTTTAGCATCCATGTAGTCCTGTGTTGCAGCTTCCCCAGGTTGGCACCTCATTTTTAGGTACGCCTGGTGCTGCTCCTGGCATGCTCTTCTACACTTCTCATTGAACCAGATTGGACCCCTGGCTTCATGGTAATGGTAGAGTGAGGGGTAATGCTGGGCCATGAGGTTACAGATTGTGGTGGAATACAATTCTGCTGCTGCTGATGGCCCACAGTGCCTCATGGATGCCCAGTTTTGAGCTGCTAGATTTGTTCTGAATCTATTCCATTTAGCACGGTGGTAGTGCCACACAACACGATGGAGGGTGTCCTCAGTGTGAAGATGGGACTTCATCTCCACAATGACTGTGCGGTGGTCACTGATACCAATGCTGTCATGGACAGATGCATCTGCGACAGGTAGATTGGTGAGGACAAGGTCAAGTAGGTTTTTCCCTCGTGTTGGTCTCACTACCTGCTGTAGTCCCAGTCTGGCAGCTCTGTCCTTCAGGACTCGGTCAGTAGTGGTACTATCGAGTCACTCTTGGTGATGGACACTGAAATCCCCCACCCAGAGTACATTCTGGGCAATTGCTACCCTTAATGCTTCTTCGAAGTGGTGTTCAACATGGAGGAGCACTGATTTATCAGCTGAGGGAGGGCGGTAAGTGATAATCAGCAGGAGGTTTCTTTGCCCATGCTTGACCTGAAGCCACGAGACTTCATGAGGTCTGGCATCAATGTTGAGGACTCCCAGGGCCACTCCCTCCCAACTGTATACCACTGTGCAGCCAAACGTGGTGAGTCTGTCCTGCCGGTGGGACATTGTCCATGACATTGGCTAAAAGGTATGATTCTGTGAGTATGACTATGTCAGGCTGTTGCTCGACTAGTCTGTGGGACAGCTCTCCCAATTTTGGCACAAGTCCCCACATGTGGGTGAGAAGGGCTTTGCCGGGTCGTCTGGGCTGGGTGTGCCATTGTCATGTCTGTAGCCAGTGCTGAGGTCGATGCTGAGTGGTCCGTCCGGTTTTATTCTTCTTACTGTCTTTCGGAGTGGTTGTGTACAATTGCGTGGCTTGCTAGGCCATTTCAGAGGGCAGTTAAGCATCAACAGTGGTAGACATTTAAGGAGATATTTCATAACTCGCAACAAAAATATATTACAGTGAGAAGGAAAGACTAAGAGAGGGGATAACTATCCGTGGCTAACTCAGGAAATAAGGGATGGTATCAAATTAAAAACAAGGGCATACAAAGTGGCCAAGACTAGTGGGAGGCCAGAGGATTGGGAAACTTTGAAAAGCCAGCAAAGAACGACTAAAAAAATAATAAAGAGGTGGAAGATAGATTATGAAAGCAAACTAGCACGAAATATAAAAAGGGATAGTAAGAGTTTCTACAGGTACATAAAAAGGAAAAGAGTGGCTAAAGTAAATGTTGGTCCCTCAGAGGATGAGACTGGGGAATTAATAATGGGGAACAGGGAAATGGCAGACTTTGACCAAATATTTTGTATTAGCTTTCAAGGTAGAAGACATTAAAAACATCGCGATAGTGGATAATCAAGGGGCAAAAGGGAAGGAGGAACTGAAGATAATCACTAAAGAAGTAGTACTCGGAAAAATAATGGGACTAAAGGCGGACAAGTCCCCTGGACCTGATGGTTTACATCCTAGGGTCTTAAAAGAAGTGGCTGCAGAGATAGTGGATGCATTGGTTGTAATCTACCAAAATTCCCTGGATTCTGGGGAAGTCCCAGCGGATTGGAAAACCACAAATGTAACGGTCCTATTTAAAAAATGAGGCAGACAGAAAGCAGGAAACTATAGACCAGTTAGCCTAACATCTGTCATTGGGAAAATGCTGGAGTCCATTATTAAAGAACCAGTAGCAGGACATTTGGAAAAGCATGATTCAATCAAGCAGAGTCAGCATGGTTTTATGAAAGAGAAATCATGTTTGACAAATTTGCTGGAGTTCTTTGAAGATGTAACAAGCAGGATGGATGGCGAACCAGTGGATGTGGTGTATTTAGATTTCCAGAAGGCATTCGATAAGGTGCCAAATAAAAGGTTACTGCACAAGATAAAAGTTCATGGGGTTGGGGGTCATATATTAGCATGGATAGAGGATTGGCTAACTTACAGAAAACAGAAAGTCGGGATCAATGGGTCATTTTCCAGTTGGCAAACAGTAACTCCTGTGGTGCTGCAGGGATCGGTGCTGGGTCCTCAACTATTTACAAATCTATATTAATGACTTAGATGAAGGGACCGAGTGCAATGTAGCCAAATTGGATACAAAGATGGGTGGGAAAGGAAATTGTGACGGAGGACACAAAAAATCTGCAAAGGGATAAAGACAGGCTAAGTGAGTGGGCTAAAATCTGGCAGATGAAGTATAATGTGGGAAAATGTGAAAATGTGAAAACTTTGGCAGAAAAAATAGAAAAGCAAATTATAATTTCAAGTGTTACAGTGCAGAGGGACCTGGGGGTCCTTGTGCATGAAACACAAAAAGTTAGTCTGCAGTTACAGCAAGTAATCAGGAAGGCAGATGGAATGTTGGCCTTTATTGCAAGGGGGATGGAGCATAAAAGTAGAGAGGTCCTGCTACAACTTACAGGGTATTGGTGAGGCCACACCTAGAGTACTGCGTACAGTTTTGGTCTCCGTATTTGAGGAAGGATATACTTGCATTGGAGGCTGTTCAGAAAAGGTTTACTAGGTTGATTCCGGAGATGAGGGGATTGACTTATGAAGATAGGTTGAGTCGGTTGGAGTTCAGAAGAATAAGAGGTGATCTTATCAAAACATATCAATAATAAAGGGGCTCGACAAGGTGGATGCAGAGAGGATATTTGCACTCATAGGGGAAACTAAAACTAGGGGACATAGTCTCAGAATAAGGGACTGCCCATTTAAAACTGAGATAAGGAGGAATTCTCTTCCCCAGAGAGCTGTGGAGGCTGGGTCATTGAATATATTTAAGGCGGAGATAGATAGATAGACAGATATTTGAGCGATAAGGGAATAAAGGGTTATGGGGAGCCGAATCCATGATCAGATCAGCTATGATCGTATTAAATGGAGGAGCAGGCTCGAGGGGCCAAATGGTCTATTCCTGCTCCTATTTCTTATGTTCTTCGGTTCAACCACATTGCTGTTGGTCTGGTTAAGGACAGCAAATGACTTTCTCTAAAGGACGTCAGTGAACCAGATGAGTTTTTGCGATAATCCAGTAGTTTTATGATCACCATTACTGATACTAGCTTTTTATTACAGAGTTATTTAATTAACTGAATTTAAATTCCCCAGCTGTTGTGGTGGGATTTGAACTCAGGTCGCTGGATCATTAGGTCTAAGCCTCTGGATTACTACTCCAGGGATGTTACCAATGTGCTACCGTGCTCGTTGTTGGAAGAAGTGCATGGGAAGCAAAAGATTTTGCCTGAGATTGTCTGCAGTTAAGTTACAAAGAAAGCAACAAGCTTTGTTGGCAACAAGAAGTCCTTGGCTACCACATACACAATTGTCCTTCGATTTGTTAATTGACAATATTTTATGCGCAGTACAGCTATTATTAAGGAGTGCGAAGGGGGAATTTATTCAAGATCACAGGATCCAGGAGGAGGGATAGCTTCTCTTCAGATGAAGGTTCATCGATTTGATTTCTCACAAGGTTAACACTTTCCACCCAGAGGAAGGAAGCTCATTAATTCACGTCAGCTCATAAGGATAAGTGTGTCTAAGAAAATAGTGTAAATTACAGGTGCACCCAACGTTAATGTCCTCGACCAGGCCAACATCCCCAGTAGTGAAGCACTGACCACACTTGATCAGCTCCGCTGGGCAGGCCACATAGTCCGCATGCCAGACACGAGACTCCCAAAGCAAGCGCTCTACTCGGAACTCCTTCACGGCAAATGAGCCAAAGATGGGCAGCGGAAACGCTACAAGGACACTCTCAAAGCCTACCTGATAAAGTGCAACATCCCCACTGACACCTGGGAGTCCCTGGTCCAAGACCGCCCTAAGTGGAGGAAGCGCATCCGGGAGGGCGCTGAGCACCTCGTGTCTCATCGCCGAGAGCATGCAGAAACCAAGCGCAGGCAGCGGAAGGAGTGTGTGGCAAACCAGTCCCACCCACCCTTTCCCTCAACGACTATCTGTCCCACCTGTGACAGGGTCTGTGGGCTCTCATGTTGGACTGTTCAGCCACCAAAGAACTCACTTCAGCAGTGGAAGCAAGTCTTCCTCGATTCCGAGGGATTGCCTATAATGATGATGAGACTTTAATTTTTTCAATAGTCTAGCGATCTGATGCTGTTAACTTGTCAGGTATCTAAGGGAGCTAATCCTAAATTGATCTCAGCAATTTATATCATTTTCTCATCAGCAGTTGCAGCTGAATTACTGTACTATAACTGACCTGCCTTTGAAACCTCTTAATATCTTGTCAATTAACCCTTTCTACTAATTATTTGTACACTCAATGTTTACCTGCTTTAAACACATTCTAAAATTAACAATTGTTAGATCATGGCTTTGCTGTCTGACATCTTCTTTGACAATTAGCAAGAAAATGTTTATTCACTCAGGCAGTAGGTTGTATGGATTCGAACGGGAGGTTCAGCGTGTAACCAGTAATATAATCCAAATTCTTGATGTAAGACAGTTCAACAAGCCAATTTCATGCTTCATTCATTTTTAGGTAAAAACTGGTTGATACACCCAGACAGTTCCTTGACGAGGACTTAAGGTGCAGGGTTAAGGATTTGTCTGTTACCTTTGATAAATATTAGAGTATATATTGCAGTGTTCGTACAGGTTTTTGACATCAGGGAGGTGCAGGAAACAGCTGCAATACACAAAGACCCATTAAGACCTTGAAAGCTCTTGAACAGAAACATTCTCTTCAGGGAATCAGTTCGGAGTGTCAGGAAAGGGGACCTGGTGAAGCAATGAGGAAGACCAAGAGATAGTACAGGGAGCAGCAGAGAAGCTGCTACAGAAGTAACAGTGTGTTTGGGCCAGAGCTGCTGTGAGCCTCATAAATTCATCCTTTACAGCAGCTGCATACCGAGCTACACTCATTAATCAGCACAAGCTGGTGATGTAGGCATTGAAGAACTTCTAGGTTCCTTGCATGGAATGTCATTCCGTCATCTGTGCCGGCATACAGGAGGGATTGGTAGCACCATGGAGCACGTGGCAATTGCAGGCATCCTGCTGGGGAGTGTTATGTATGCAACCCTAAGTAACCAGCATTCTACCGCCACCAGAGGGCGTATCTGTTGGAGTCCCAAGGGATCCTCGCATCCCTTGAGGGCACTGTATGTAACCAGGCCTCCCATGCTGTACCAGCAGTCTGGAGTTAGAATAAAGAGACCAAGGTCACACTTACGTCTACAGTACTCAATCACATTACTTTATTAAGGACCTAACAGGGAGCTCCTTAGGATAGGACCAAACCCTGATGCAGTTTTGCTCATGAACATTGTGTTTTGCTGCTGTAGAGATCTGGGGGCCGAAATTCAGCTCCCAATCAGGCCCGTTACCACCCGTTACCAGGCATGTGGCGGAATCGATTGGCCACCGATTTCTGGTCGAATGGCCGCCGCAAGTTACATTCAGCTCGGGGGGGTTTTCTGGCGGACCCCACTCCCACCCCACTGCTGCCGACCAGCCGTGTGTGCGTCATCCGTGCGCGCACCGCTGAGAAACCCCACCTCCCGCGAAATTTAGCGAGCAAAATCTATTGCCGCCGAGCGATGCCCCCGACAGCTTTTTCTGTCGGAGCACCTTGTATGCTCTCTCTCTGCCCTGGCTGTGTGGCGGCCATTAAAGGGCGAGGGCCCAATGCCGTGGCTGCCATTTTTTATTTGCCGGTCGACATCAATGACGGCCGGACTATTGTGCTCCTGGGTTCGGCCGGGCCACCAACAGCCAGCCTGGGTGCCAGGCCGCTGACCCAGCCGAAACCCTCCCTAGTGGCCCAGTGTTCAATCGCGACTGATGGCCGATTCTCTCCCCTTTAACGGAGGGGCGGACGCGCAATGACGTCACCAGCGTCCCGTTGCTGAGTGACAGCGGCGGAGAATCCGTCCACTTCCGCCTCTCACCAGCATTTACCGTCGCACTTCCGCCCCCTTTATGACCAACTTCCTGGCCGATTGAAAAAAAACCAGAGGTGAATTTTGCGAAAGAGACGCCCTTTTCCGAAACGGCGGTAAAAACGCTTCAAAAAAGATAGGAGCGCCAGCTTTTCGGCCGGACTACATTTACATAATAACATAAGAACATAATAAATAGGAGCAGGAATAAGCCATACGACCCCTCGAGCCTGCTCCGCCATTCAATATGATCGTGGCTGATCTGATCATGGACTCAGCTCCACTTCCCCGCCCACTCCCCATAACCCCTTATTCCCTTATCGCTCAAAAATCTGTCTATCTCCGCCTTAAATATATTCAATGACCAGGCTCCACAGCTCTCTGGGGCAGAGAATTCCACAGATTTACAACCCTCTGAGAGAAGAAATTCCTCCTCATCTCACTTTTAAATAGGCGGCCCCTTATTCTGAGACTATGTCCCCTAGTTTTAGTTTCCCCTATGAGTGGAAATATCCTCTCTGCATCCACCTTGTCGAGCCCCGTCATTCTCATATATTTTGATAAGATCATCTCTCATTCTTCTGAACTCCAATGAGTATAGCCCCAACCTATCCTCATAAGTCAACTCCCTCATCTGCGGAATGCAAGTATACCCTTCCTTAAATACGGAGACCAAAACTACGCAGTACTCCAGGTTTGGCCTCACCAATACCCTGTACAGTTGTAGCAGGACTTCTCTGCTTTTATACTCTATCCCCTTTGCAATAAAGACCAACATTCCATTGGCCTTCCTGATTACTTGCTGTACATGCAGACTAACTTTTTGTGTTTCATGCACAAATACCCCCAGGTCCCGCTGTACTGCAGCACTTTGCAATTTTTCTCCATTTAAATTATAATTTGCTTTTCTATTTTTTCTGCCAAAATGGATAACCTCACATTTTCCCACATTGTACTCCATCTGCCCAATTTTTGCCCACTCACTTAGCCTGCCTATATCCCTTTGCAGATTTTTTGTGTCTTTCTCACAATTTGATTTCCCACCCATCTTTGTATTATCAGCAAACTTGGCTACATTACACTTGGTCCCTTCATCCAAGTCATTAATATAGATTGTAACTAGTTGAGACCCCAGCACCGATCCTTGCGGCACCCCACTAGTCACTGTTTGCCAACCGGAAAATGACCCATTTATCCCGCCTCTCTGTTTTCTGTTAGTTAGCCAATCCTCTATCCGTACTAATATATGACCCCCAATCCCGTGAACTTTTATCTTGTGCGGTGGCCTTTCATGCGGCACCTTAGCAAATGTCTTCTGGAAATCCAAATACACCACTGGTTCCCCCTTATCCACCCAACTCGTTAAATCCTCAACGAACTCCAGCAAATTTGGCAAATGTGATTTGCCTTTCATAAAATCATGTTGACTCGCTTGATTGTATTATGCTTTTCCAAATGTCCCGCTACCGGTTCCTGAATAATGGACTCCAGCATTTTCCTAATGACAGATGTTAAGTTAACTAGTCTATAGTTTCCTGCTTTCTGCCTGCCTCCTTTTTTAAATAGGGGCGTTGCATTTGCGGTTTTCCAATCTGCTGCAACATCCGCAGAATCCATGGAATTTTGGTAAATTACAACCAATGCATCCACTATCTCTGCAGTCACTTATTTTAAGACCCTAGGATGCAAGCCATCAGGTCCCTGGGACTCGTCTGCCTTTAGTCCCATTATTTTACCGGGTACTACTTCTTTAGTGATAGTGATAGTGATCCTCCCTCCCTATAGCCCCTAGACTATTCACTTTTGGGATGTTTTTATTGTCTTCTATTGTGAAGACTGATACAAAATATTTGTTCAACGTCTCTGCCATTTCCCTGTTCCCATTATTAATTCCCCAGTCTCATCCTCTGAGGAACCAACATTTACTTTAGCCACACTTTTCCTTTTGATGTACCTATAGAAACTCTTACTATGTTTTTATATTCTGTGCTCGTTTACTTTCATAATCTATCTTCCGCCATCATTTTTTTAATGTTCTTTGCTAGATTTTAAAAGTTTCTTAATCCTCTGGCCTCCCACTAGTCTTGTATTCCCTTGTTTTCAATTTGATACCATCCCTTATTTCCTTAGTTAGCCATAGATGGTTATCTCTTCTCTTACAGTCTTTCCTTCTCATTGAGATATATTTTTGTTGCGAGTTATGAAATATCTCCTCAAATGTCTGCCACTGCTCATCAACCATCCCTCACTTTAATCTATTTTCCCAGTCCACTTTAGCCAACTCTGCCTTCATACCTTTGTAATCTCCTTTATTTAAGCTTCGGACACTGGTTTGAGATCCAACTTCCTCACCCTCCAACTGAATTTGAAATTCAACCATGTTATGGTCACTCTTTCCTTGAGGATCGTTTACGAGGACATCATTCATTAATCCTGTCTCTTGTACCAGATCTAAGATAGCCTGCTCCCTGGTTAGTTCCACAATGTACTGTTCAAGGAAACTATCCCGGATACACTCTATGAACTCTTCCTCAAGGTTACCATTGTCAATTTGATTTGGCCAATCAATATGAAGGTTAAAATCGGCCATATTATTGCTGTTCCTTTATTACAAGCCTCCATTATTTCTTGGTTTATACTCTGTCCAACAGAGTAGCTACTGTTAGGAGGCCTAAAGACGACACCCACCAGTGACTTTTTCCCCTTATTATTCCTTATCTCCACCCAAACTGATTCAACACCTTGATCTTCTGAGCCAAAATCATTTCTCACTAACGCACTGATCTCATCCTTTATTAACAGTGCTACACCATCTCCTTTTCCTTTCTGTCTGTCCTTCAGAATTGTCAAATACCCCTGAATATTCAGTTCCCAGTCCTAGTCACCTTGCAACCATATCTCTGTAATGGCTATCAGATCATACCCATTTGTATCTATTTGTGCCATCAACTCATCTATTTTGTTACAAATGCAGCGTGCATTCAGATAAAGAGTTTTTAAATTTGTTTTTTTTACCATTTTATCCTGCTTTGATCTCAGTTTCTGATTCACTTTTATGTTTATACATTCTGTCCCTTCCTGTCATGCTCTGGTTTTCATTTCCTCCAATACTACCCTGCTCTATCGCCTTCTCCTTATTCTTTGACTTTTTTAATTTTTGCTCACCGGAACCCTCTCCCACACTAATTGGTTTAAAGCCCTTTCTACATCCCGAGTTATTCGATTCGCCAGTATCCTAGTCCCATCACGTTCCAAGTGGAGCCCGTCCCAACGGAACAGCTCCCTCTTATCCCAGTACTGGAGCCAGTTTCCCAGGAAACAAAACCCATTTCTCCCACACCAGTCTTTGAGCCACAGATCTTATTTACCCTATGCAATTTTGCTCGTGGCTCAGGTAGTAATCCAGAGATTATTACCTTTGTGGTTCTGCTTTATAATTTGGCTCCTAGCTGCTCATACTCGGCCCCTTGGTCTCCAACTTACTTCAGGTATGCAAAGGTTAGAAGATCAGCTTGAAAGTTCCTTGATGATAGGCTTGTGACTCTTTAGAGGTCTGTCCTTTGAATAGATCTCTAGTGTTCAAGGAGGCTTTGAGGGTGCGCTTGAAGCATTTCCTCTGCCCACCTGGGGCTAATTTGCCGTGTAGGAATTCCGAGTGCAGCGCTTGCTTTGGGAGTCTTGTGTCAGGCATGCGAATAATTTGGCCCACCGAACGGAGCTGGTCGAGTGTGGTCAGTGCTTCGATGCATCCTGCAAATCCCCTGGGAGGACAGACGCACCAACATTAGCGTCCTCGAGCAGGCCAACATCCCCAGCATCGAAGCACTGACCACACTCGACCAGCTCCGTTGGGCGGGCCACATTGTTCGCATGCCTGACACAAGACTCCCAAAGCAGGTGCCCTACTCGGAACTCCTACACGGCAAGCGAGCCCCAGGTGGGCAGAGGAAACATTTCAAGGACACCCTCAAAGCCTCCCTGATAAATTGCAACATTCCCACCGACCAAAGACCGCCCTAAGTGGAGGAAGAGCATCCGGGAGGGCGCTGAGCACCTCGAGTCTCGTCGCCGAGAGCGTGCAGAAACCAAGCGCAGGCAGCGGAAGGAGCGTGCGGCAAACCAGTCCCACCCTCCCTTTCCCTCAACCACCGTCTGTCCCACCTGTGACAGAGACTGTAATTCCTGTATTGCATTGTACAGCCACCTGAGAACTCACTTTTAGAGTGGAAGCCAGTCTTCCTTGGTTTTGAGGGACTGCCTGTGATGATAATGAGTGTTCAGTGTACAGCCAGAGGAGACCCAGATGAGAATTTGACCTCTCAGGTTGCTGACCTATCCACCTCTAACATCCCTCAGAGGATTGCAGAAGAAATTGGTCGGGGTGAAGAGCAGTCAGTCAGCATTGAGGCTGAGGTGCTGGAAAAAGTGACAGGGCCCTACTTAAAACCCAGCAGAAACAGGGCAGTAGTCACCAACAAGATTCGTCCTGAGGAGCAGGAACATGCCACCACACTTGCTTCTCGTACTGAGGTGGAACCAAGGAAATTAAGAGACAGGCAACACACACACCATATTATCACAAAAGGCAACATGGATACAGGGGCCATCATGTTGTTAAGGAGTCCTGGTTAACCCATGTCACTGGATAAAGGCCTAGCTCTGTCAAACCCGTGTGGTGGCAGTTGTGCAATGGCCACCACACGTTTCGGGTCTGTCATGTATCCTACGTGGCCACTGTTGGTACTATCTTAAGGTGTGCCACCAGAGGGCACAGCAGTAGGAGACTTGTAGGTTACCTGTACAGGTGTGCCCTGGCCTCGTATAAAAGGCAGGCCACCAGGTGTGATCCTCACTCTGGAGTTAACTAATAAAGGACTAAGGTCACTACAGTTCAAGTACAACACACTGCCTCGTGGAGTCATTGTTAGAGCATCTAAGAACACAACAGGGTCCTTCACTGAGACATCTGCAAACTTATTCCTTTTGGTGTGGAAGCAAGTCATCCTCGTTCGAGGGACCGCCGATGATGATGATGATGAAGGAGTCAGTGTATCAGAGAGAAGAGAACAACGCTGTTCATGAAATTGCTCACGGGCTGCTGTTAACTGAAAGCCCTGTCACTCCTTGACAGATCAGTCTGCCTGGCTGTGCCTCAGCTTCTCTCCATTCTCCTTCTTCCTGCTACGCGACAGCAATGTTGCCCAATACCAACTGCTGACTAGCCACAGGCATGGCGATGCATCACGGTTTTAGTTTTAGTAGAAAACACCTTACACAGTACAGGTAAATGTACATCACAAGTATATTCACTTAACAAACATATACAACAATTCAGTGTAAAACTTGCAATTATCAGAATTGAAATCACTTGCCCAATGGTGACTATTACTTATTTACAGGCATAGAATACAAGAGCAGGGAAGTTATGCTTGAACTGTATCAAACACGAGTGAGGCCACAGCTGGAGTACTGCGTGCAGTTCTGGCCACCACATTACAGGAACGATGTGATTGCATTATAGAGGGTACAGAGGAGATTTACGAGGATGTTGCCTGGATTGGAGAATTTTAGCTATCAGGAAAGGTTGGATAGGCTAGGGTTGTTTTCTTTGGAACAGAGGAGGCTTATTGAGGTGTATAAAATTATGAGGGGCCTAGGTAGAGTGGATAGGATAAACCTATTTTCCTTGGCAGAGAGATCAACAACCAGGGGGCATAGATTTAAAGTAATTAGTGGAAGGTTTCAAGGGGATTTGAGGGGAAATGTTTTCACCCAGAGGGTGGTGGGGGTCTGGAACTCACTGCCTGAAAGGGTGGGAAAGGCAGAAACCCTAGCCTCATTTAAAAAATACTTGGATGTGCACTTAAATTGCCATAGCCTACAGGACTATGGACCAAGAGCTGGAAAGTGGGATTAGGCTGGATAGCTCTTTGTCGGCCGGCGCGGACATGATGGGCCATAATGGCCTCCTTCCGTGCTGTAAATTTCTATAATTCTATGATTACTTACTAATCAAAAATGCAATTAGCCACATTTGGATTACCAATTAGTCATGTGGGGCTAGTGACCAACATATTGGACAACTTTGTTCCACAGTCAAAGCTGCGGGCTCAATTTCTCACCTTTCAGCTGCATGGGTTCCTGTTTACGAATGACCAAATCGTGCAGGCGCAGAAAACCTTGGGCGCTTTCACAAGACTGTAAAATAGGACCCGATCTGATCTGACCAGGCATTGAAAGTGCTGCTTCAACATATCGATCATACCCTTTCACAGAATTCAGGTGGAGACTTGGCCCTCCTAATTTCACTTTGCTTCGGTGTCGATGTTCCTCGCTGGAGTTCAGGTGTAGCGCAGCAAGAGGCAGCCCCAGTCACCATCTGGACACACTTCCTGCTCTTTCGAATTGTTGCAACAACAATGAGTTGTTGCGAGAGGAAAGTACCATAACTGCGGCTGGGGTATCTTGCAGTATCATTGCACCGATGCTGCTGTGGTTGTTCAAAGTCGCATTGACGTTGATGGAATAGAATCCTTTGCAATGCACGTTAAGTGCTCTGACGGCTATACAGGTGCCATCAATTAGGCCTTGAACTTTTGAGAAACCAAACAATTAATAGATGGGCAGCATCCTCTTGAGTTGTTCCCTCCTTTCCACGGGGAAATGACATATGTGTTGCCTAGCCCCTAAACTCCAGAATTTCCTCCCTAAACCTCTCTGCCTCTCTCTCCTCAAGATGCTCCTTACAACCAACCTGTATCTGCTCAGTTGTTTAATAACACTCCTGTGAAGCGCCTTGGGACGTTTTACTACGTTAACGGCGTTATAAAAATGCATGTTGTTGTTGTTGTTGGTGTTGGTGTTGATGCACTGATCTATGGGGGGCTGACTGAGTTGGCAGATATCAACAGTGGTGGCTTGAAATAAGCTGGAAGAATAAAAGTCTAATGCAGTGGTGGCTTTGACCACAGTGGGCAGGGCTGTCCCTGTGACGAATGTAGTTTGCAAGACTGACACCAGTAGACAGTGCAATTCAGTCACAGCTCCCCTGCTGAGGTGCTGATAGTGAAGGTTAGGTCTCTTTAGGTGTGCAGAATTAATTCTGTCTGGATTGGATTACATCATTCCTTGGCCGTCTTTGGGTGGAAGCCAGATGCAAGCGCACCTGCCTTTTCTCCACGAGCAAGAATTCATCTTCCTCCTCCAAATCCTGGACAGAAATTGGCTGGCCTACTACAATGGCCAGTCTATGCTCTGTGCCAGTATAGTTTAGAATAACAAATTCAGAGCTAAAAATATTTCATGAATAATGTTGCTGACTTTATCTTTTCTGTTTTTTTTCCCCATAGAATTTGCATTTATATTGTGCCTTTAATGGAGAAAAACACCCCAAGGTGCTTCCCAGAGGCGTTCGCAGAAAGAATGGAAACAATGAGTGGCTGGAAATCTTGCCAAGTTATGAATGGTGATGAGGAGATTCATAATCAGTTAGCAAAACAGAAGGAAGAATTATGGTTCTCTGCTTAAGTTTGCATGTCTCATGAAATATTATGGAAACCAAGCATTATTTCGTGGCTGGTTCAAATCGTCATCATCATCATCACAGGCCGTCCCTCGAGTCGAGGATGACTTGCTTCCATGTCAAAAAGTTTACAGGTGTTTCAATGAAGGACCTAATATTTCAGATCCCGAACTACATCCTGAAGGGTGGAAGATGCCTGAGAATGGATTTTTTTAAACGTGGGGTGACCGTTGAACACCAGCCACCACACGGGCTTGACAGAGCTAGGTCTTGGTCCAGTGGCAAGGGTTAACCAGGTGACTAGAGACCAGCTCTGCTGCACAGACTGACTGTGCACACATATCGCAGTGTGGGCTGGGCCCGCACTGGTTTTATGTATGTCACACCCCAAGTTCCAGATGTACCTCCGGTCAGGAAAAAATGCTCTGTTACAGCGATTCAAGTTTGAGAGTGTCTGGAGCTTGGAATTGACCAATGTTTTTTTAACTGTTGTCCCCGTCTCATTGCTGATTTCTTTTTACAAAAGGAAACGTACGCCCATGATGCACCACACTGCTGTGGATGGCTGTAAAATAGTGTTTAATGAAACTCAAAATTTAACAATAGCTTTGTGTGAAGCAATTTTGTGAGAGTGTATGAATGGAAGATAAACCAGATGATTCAAAATTGGAAGAGTGTTCTCTATTTATTGTGAAGAATTGCACAGGCAATAGGAAATTTTACATTTCAGAATCAGAGTTTTATCATGGTATGATTATTATTATACCTTATCTCATTTCAGGTTTGCATTTTTTTTAATTAGTTCCTGGGATGTGGACATTGCTGCCAAGGCTGGCATTTATTGCCCAGTCCCTAATTGCAGTTGAGAAGGTGGTGGTGAGCCACTTATTTGAACCGCTGCAGTCCGTGTGGTGAAGGTGCTCCCACAGTGCTGTTAGGGAGTGAGTTCCAGGATTGTGACCCAGCGACGATGAAGGAACGGCAATATATTTCCAAGTCAAGATGGTGTGTGACTTGAGGAGGGGAACTTGCAGGTGATGGTGTTCCCATGGGTTTGGGGGGTGCTGTTGAAGAAGCCTTGGCGAGTTGCTGCAGTACATTTTGTAGATTGTACACACTGCAGTCACAAGTGGGAGTGAATGTTTAAGGTGGTGGATGGGGTGCCAATCAAGCACACTGCCTTGACCTGGTTGGTGTTGAGTTTCTCGAGTGTTGTTGGAGCTGCACTCATCCAGGCAATTGGAGAGTGTTCCATCATACTCTTGACTTGAGCCTTGTAGATGGCAGCAAGGCTTTTCGGAGTCAGGAGATGAGTTACTCACCACAGAATACCCAGCCTCTCCCCTGCTCTTGTAGCCACAGTATTTATGTGGCTGATCCAGTTAAGTTTCTGGTCAATGGTGACCCCCCAGGATGTTGATGGTGGGAGATTTAACAATGGTAATGCCATTGAATGTCAAGGGATATGGCTAGACTCTCTTTTGTTGGAGATAGTCATTGCCTGGCACTTGTGTGGCAAAATGTCACTTGCCATTTATCAGCCTAAGCCTAAATGTTGTCCAGGTCTTGCTGCATGCGGGCATGGACTGCTTCATTATCTGAGAAGATGCAAATTAAACTGAACGCTTGGCAATCATCAGCAAACATCCCCACTTCTGACCTTATGCTGGAGGTAAGGTCATGGAGGAAGCAGCTGAAGGTGGTTGGGCCTAGGACACTGCCCTGCGGTGATGTCCTGGGGCTGAGATGATTGGCCTCCAACAACCACAATCATCTTCCTTTGTACTAAATCATACTCTCTCCACACGTTTCATGCACTTGCTCCCACAAAAATCATTACACTCTCTCATCCTAGTCCTTCCCCTTTGTATACCTATCATCTCCACTTCCTTAAATCCAAGGGATGTAGACTTGAACATCTTTGCCATACAGCTGGTCTAATTTACCATCACCAGATTTGGATAGATCATACAAAGCACTACCGAGTTCTGCTCTCCAGCACTAAAACCACCCACTAGTCTATCATCCAGGACAGTAAAAATTACACCAGGCTTCACTTCTCCACCACTAACCATCTTCTCAAAACACCCTCCCTTGCCCTCTTCTCCCTCATCTCCAACAATAAGCGTGAGGAACTCATGGACTTCTTTGTTAAAAAGATCGATAATATCTGTTCACTGCCTCTGCTATTTTCTTCCCTTCCCCTAGCCCACCGCACCCTATTTCCTCTCTGTTTACCCCCGCCCTAAATCTAAATTTGCACATTTCTCGAATTTGTCTCCAAACTCCCCTGTTGCCCTTTAAAAGCTCATCTTATCAATAAGCCTGAGCTCATGCTTTCTCTATCCTATTCCTATTAAATTACTGACCACCAAACTTCCCTCCCTGGCTCCCATGTTGGCGGATATTGTTAACGGGTCTCTCTCCTCAGTTATTGTCCTCCTTTCCTTCCAATCTGCCGTCATCTCCCCTCTCCTCAAAAAAATAACCCTTAATCCCTCTGTCCTTGCAAATTATCGCCAATCTCCAACCTTCTTTTCCTCTCCAAAGTTCTTGAGCGTGTTGCCGCCTCCCAACTCCGTGCTCATCTTTCCCAGAATGCCTTGTTTGAATCCCTCAAATCAGGCTCCGCCCCCACTACGGCACCGAAATGGCTCTTACCAAGTTCACAAATAATATCCTAATTGACTGCAACAAAGGTAATCTATCCCTTCTTGTCCTTCTGGATGGGTCTGCAGCCTATGTCATGGTTGACGACAAAATTATGCTCCAACGCCTCGCCAACGTTGTCCAGCTGGACGGGAATGCATTTGCCTGGTATCATTCCTATCGTTCCAGCCGCAATCATAGAATCACCTGCAATGGCTTCTCTTCCCACCCTCACACCGTTGGTGACCCCAAGGATCTATCCTCGGCCCCCTCCTATTTCTCATCTACATGCTGACCCTTGGTGACATCATCCCACGACACAACATCAGTTTTCACATGTATGCTGCTGATACTCAGCTCTCCCGCTACTCCGCCTCTCCCGAACCCTCCACCATCCTGATATTATCAGGCTGCTGGTCCAACATCCAGCACTGGATGTGTAGAAATTTCCTCCAATTAAATATTGGGCAGATCGGAACCATTGTCTTTGTTTTATGCCACAAGACTCATTCCTTTTCAAATCTTTCTCCCTAATGGGGTAGAATGTTGTTCGCGCCCAGGCAGTAATCTGGCGGGGTGGATCACACACCCTTGACAGAACCAGACGGATTTTCATTTCTGGCGGTGAAGACGAATTATCTAAGGCTGACCAAGTCTGTTCATAACCTTGGTGTCATATTTGGTCACGAATTGAGCATCCTTCCTCATATCCGCTCTACCACAAGTGTCAGCTGTGGCTCAGTGGGCAGCACACTCGCCTCCGAGTCAGAAGGTTTAGGATTCAAGTCCCACTCCAGGGACTTGTGCACAATATCTAGGCTGACTCTCCAGTGCAGTGCTGTACTGAGGGAGGTACCGTCTTTCAGATGAGACGTTAAACCGTGGTCCTATCTGCTCTCTAAGGTGAATGTAAAAGACCCTATGGTACTATTTCGAAGAAGAGCAAGGGAGTTATCCCCGGTGTCCTGGCCAATATTTATCCCTCAATCAATATTACAAAAAACAGATTATCTGGTCATTATCCCATTGCTGTTTGTGGGAGCTTGCTGTGCACAAGTTGGCTGCAATGTTTCCATATTACAACAGTAACTCCACTCCAAAAGTACTTTATTGGCTGTAAAGCACTTTAATATGTCCGGTGGTCATGAAAGACGTTCTATAAATGCAAGTCTTTATTTATTTTCTTTGACTAAGACTGCCAGTTCCACCTTCATAATATCGCCCTTACCTCAAATTATCTGCTGCCGAAATCCTCATCCTTACTTTTATCATCTCCAGACTTGACTATTCCAATGCACTCCTGGTTGGTCTCCCTTGTTCGAGCCTCCATAAACTTGAAGTCATCCAAAAGTCTGCCCCCACCCCCGTGTTCTAACTCGTACCAAGTCATGCTCACCCATCTTCCCCTGTGCTCGCTGACCTCCACTGGCTCCCAGTTAAGCAACGCCTCAATTTTAAAATTCTCATCCTTTCTTCTGTAATCTCCTCCAGCTCTATAATCCCCTTCAACCTCTGTCCTCCATCTATTCTGGCCTTTTGAACATCCCCAATTTTAATTGGTCCATCACTGGTGGTCGTGGCTTCAGCTGGCTTGGTCCTAAGCTCTGGAATTTCCTCCCTAAATCTATACACCTCTCCACTTCTCTTTGCTCCTTTAATACGCTTCTTAAAATCTACCTCTTCAACCAATCTTTTGGTCACCTGCCCTAACATCCCCTTATACAACTCGGTGTCAAATTTTTTTTTTTTTTGACAACGCTCCTGTGAAGCGACTTGGGACATTTTATTACATTAAAAATGCTAATAAATATAAGTTGTTGTTGCTAGGCATGACTCCAGCCAATGGAGAGTTTTCCCCCTGGTTCCCATTGACTTCAGTTTTACTCGGGCTCCTTGATGTCACACTCGGTCAAATGCTGCCTTGATGTCAAGGGCAGTCACTCTCAGCTCAGCTCGAGAATTCAGCTCTTTTGTCTATGTTTGGACTAAGGCTGTAATGAATTCTGGAACTGATGGGCCTAGCAGAACCCAAACTGAGCATCAGTGAGCAGGGTATTAGTGTGTAAATGCTGCTTGATAGCACTGTTGACGACACCTTCCATCACTTTCCTGATGATTGAGAGCAGGCTGATGGGGCGGTAATTGGCCAGATTGGATTTGTCCTGCTTTTTGTGGACAAGACATACCTGGGCAGTTTTCCACATTGTCGGGTAGCTGCCAGTGTTGTAGCTGTACTGGAACAGCTTGGCTAGAGGTGCGGCTAGTTCTGGAGCACAAGTCTTCAGCACGACAGCCGGGATGTTGTCGGGTCCCATGGCCTTTGCTGTATCCAGTGCGCTCAGCCGTTTCTTGATATCACATGGAGTGAATCGAATTGGCCGAAGTCTGGCTTCTGTGATGGTGGGGACCCCAGGAAGAGGCCGAGATGGATCAACCACTCGCTACCTCTGGCTTCGGCCTTGTCTTTTGCACTCAAGTGCTGGGTTCCGCCATTACCGAGGATGGGGGCCAATGTATTACTGTAATCACACACACATAGACATATACATTTCTGTGAGGATTTTTCAGAGATGACAGATTTTTAACACACATAGATATACACAAACACATAATGTTGAGCTTGAAGCTGTATGACAGCCTTCAAATGTAAGGTTGTTCTCGGGGATTGTGTTAAGACACGATTCATATGGAGAGAGTTAAATAGTAGGAAGGCAAATGTTATAGTTCCTTGTGTGCAAAATATGCTGCAAAATTGTCGAGATGAAATCGTTGCACAGGAGGGCAGGAAAAAGAGTGGGAGAGCTATAGTGGTAGGGGATTCTATTGTAAGAGGAAGAGATCGGCATTTCTGCGGTTGCAATCGAGACTCCAGGATGGTATGTTGCCTCCCTGGCGCAAGGGTCAAGAATGTCTCAGGGCGGCTGCAGGGCATTCTGGAGGGGGAGGGTGAACAGCCAGTTGTCGTAGTGCATAGAGATACCAAAAATATAAGACTGGAAGGTGAAAAAGATACAGTTCCATGAATTAATAGAGAGATTACAACTATATTGAAACCTAAAATGGAGATATGTGATAAAACAACGGTGAATAATATTGAAAAACAAAAGAAAATAGAAATTGCAGTGGGGAGGTAAGAAGGCAGATTATAAAGACTAAAATTGACTATTAAAAAGGCTAGCAGATAAAATGGGATGAAGCAATAAAGGATTTTAGAAACATTAAACGAACAATTAAAGAAAGCACATAGGGATGAAGGAATGTAGTTGTGACAATGATAACAAATAAATATTTTGCATCAACTTTTTGCAAGTGATGGTTGCAATATAGGTCCACCTAGTGGACTACTGTGGTAATGCAACTGTTGATGTCAATACAATAAAAGTCACATGATGTGTTGGAGCCAACTTGCAGTCTGAGTGTGTTGTGATGTCGCAGAGAATATATCACAATGGTTGTAGTGAGAATGCAGGTGTACGAGAAGAGGATGTGGAACAATTGTTATCAGTAACTATACAAAAGGAGTTAGTTTTGCAAATATTAATAGAACTCTTTGTGGATAAGTTGAAGACAACATAGCAGAGGCTCTAAGATCAACTCTTCAATCCTCTTCAGGATGCAATATATGCCAAGGGGCTGAAGTGTATCCAATGTAACAGCTCTGTTCAACAAGGGAGAGAAGGATAAACTGGGTATCGATAGACTAGGGGTGTCTGACGTATGGCCCCGTAAGCTGCATTCAACGCAAGTAACACGTTCATCGAACCTGTGGTAGAGAATCCTGAATGGAATAGTTGGAGCAAACTGACCAGGGGAGACTGTACCTGCGCTTGCAAAATCCCCAGAGGTGAAGTTCAGATCAACCACCTTTCCCTACAAGACTATTCGCTGTCAAGTAGAAATATGAAAAATATCTTCCCCACAGCTCTGCAAAAACTTTCCACAAAGCCCAGTGCCTCATCGTACAGCATCTGGCTAACTCCATAATGATGCTCGAGGCAACAATGACATCATCATCATAGGCAGCCCCTCGGAATCGAGGAAGACTTGCTTCCACTCTTAAAATGAGTTCTTAGGTGGTTGAACAGTCCAATACGAGAGCCACAGTCCCTGTCACAGGTGGGACAGATAGTAGTTGAGGGTAAGGGGAGGGTGGGACAGGTTTGCCGCACGCTCCTTCCGCTGCCTGCGCTTGATCTCTGCATGCTCTCGGCGATGAGACTCGAGGTGCTCAGCGCCCTCCCAGATGCACTTCCTCCTCTTAGGGCGGTCTTTGGCCAGGGACTCCCAGGTGTCGGTGGGGATGTTGCACTTTATCAGGAAGGCTTTGAGGGTGTCCTTATAACGTTTCCTTTGCCCACCTTTGGCTCGTTTGCCGTGAAGGAGCTCCGAATAGAGCACTTGTTTTGGGAATCTCGTGTCTGGCATGCGGACAATGTGGCCCGTCCAGCGGAGCTGATCGAGTGTGGTCAGTGCTTCAATGCTGGGGATGTTGGCCTGGTCGAGGACACTAATGTTGGTGCGTCTGTTCTCCCAGGGGATTTGTAGGATCTTGTGGAGACATCGTTGGTGGTATTTCTCCAGTGACTTGAGATGTCTACTATACATGGTCCATGTCTCTGAGCCATACAGGAGGGTGGGTATTACTAGACCATAAACTTGGTGGCAGTTTTGAGGGCCTGGTCTTCAAACACCATGTGCACTGTGACACACACCTTCGAGATTAGCGAACTACTGGTCAGTGATAACCCACTGCAGGTGTTGGTGAAGGCCATCAATATGACACTATCCATACTGGCTGAGCGAGCACCATGAGGAGACAGGCTGTTAATCATTGCGGCATGTTAAGCAGCCTCTCTAATTACTGTGCACTGTGGCCATAGAGGCATAACTAAGGAAGATTAAAACAATTTTAGAGTGCTGAGCATCAACGCTGCTGAGGGCTCATCTGATGAACAGGAATGTGATGATAAGAACAACGGTTAGTTTACATTTCTCTTCCCTGCATTATCTAATAAAAGTGTTTGAGAAGATCATAAATGGAGGCAGCTGAAAGATGTGATTTGCTGGGCTCAGATGGAATCTGTTTTTGTAGTAGGTGATGGAAATATTTATCCCGCAGTACAGTTAAGTAACATAGAAGCATAGAAACAAAGAAAATAGGTGCAAAAGTAGGCCATTCAGCCCTTCGAGCCTACACCACCATTCAATATGATCATGGCTGATCATTCACCTCAGTACCCCATTCCTGCTTTCTCTCCATACCCCTTGATCCCTTTAGCCGTAAGGGCCATATCTAACTCCCTCTTGAATATATCCAATAAACTGGCATCAACAACTCTCTGCGAAGGAAATTCCACAGGTTAAGTGAAGAAGTTTCTCCTCATCTCAGTCTTAAATGGCTTAAGTTCATTCATTGCAGCAGAATTGAGACAGAGAGAGCGAGAATGGAAATTCAACATGTGATTGATTTGTAAGCAACAGATAGAATTCGGGACAGAATATATAATTCAAAACTGTAAGCAAACCATGTTGAGAAATATGGTAAGTGCACAAGATAGTTAGGAGAAGATACATTTTGTGATTTAACTCAGTCGTTAAAACAACAGCAAATTAATGTTTACGAATGCTCACCACATAACCGAAGCAGCTGTTCAGGTGAGCTATGTGTTTGCCCATAAAAACATAAGAAGTAGGAGCAGGAATAGGCCATACGGCCCCTCGAACCTGCTCACCATTCAATAAGATCATGGTTGAACATTGACCTCAACTTCACTTGATGTAAAAGCTCAGCCATGATCAATTGAAATATCTGCATCATTGAAACCCTGTTCTGAGGGAGAAGTTTTGAGGAACTGCATGTGAAAGGCTTCAGAAATCATGTCTAGATAACTTTCGCTGAATGTTACCCATGTCAAGTGCCAGGACATTGGTGCAGGCTTACAATATAAAATTAGTTTGACACCCTTGCTATCGACCACTGAATCAAATGGCAGTTGTGTGCAAACTCTTCAAATCCATAATTCAAGATCAAATTTGTGAGCATTTAGAGATGTTTGAGACATTGATCTGTGAAGACAAATTATGTTTGACAAATATAACAGAGTATTTAGAAGAAATGACCGATTGTAGATATGAAGGGAATGCAATAGGTCTAGGGTATATGTATTTTGAGAAGGTAAGCAGGCTTATTAGCAACATTCTGGTAAATGAAAGAAGAGAGTGAGAGTTAGTCATGTTGCTCAGGTTGGAGCAAGGTTGGAAGTGATGTATCCCATGGGTCAGTATTACATTCATTTATATTCTCTATACAATTAATCTTCAGGTGAAGGAGGGTTAGAAGACAGGACAAGACACTCAGAAGTAATTCAATACCCATTTGAAGTAATTAATTCTTCCCTTATTTTTGTGAAAATATTAATTACACAGTAGCATTTACAGCATCTTGGGAAGCGCAGAAGTGGATTTGGTTGGGGCGTAACAATTTCTCCGCAGTACAGGCTGAGGAGCTTGGCAGTGCACGACAGTGCCCCAACTGGTGACAGGCTGGCATTACAATGCAACAAGTTCCCATTCTTCATGTCAACAGAGAGATTTACAATGGAACATCGAACACAAACGAATGACAAAAATATGGCAAAAGTAAGTTTTTGTTGAGAGGAAGTGGACACAGATGTAAGTTTAAAAAAAAATACTCTAGATATACATGATTTGGATGTAAGGAGCACAATATTGAAATGTGTTCAGGATATTAAAGTTGTGGGTTTGGCAAACAGCGAAGAGGATGCTCAAAGACTTCAGGAAAACATTAAATAGTAGATTAGGCAAATAAGTAGCATATGTAGTTTAATGCAGAGAAGTGTTATGTCATGTAGTTTTAGAAAGAAAAACAAGACAGGGAAGTTTACACAAAATAGAAAGAAGCTGTAAAGGGTGTGGAGGAACAGAGATCGTGGGTGGAAATACTTCCTTGAAAGTGTGAGTGCAGTAGAAAAAACATAAAAATTGCATTTTGTACTTTATAAATACAGGCAAAGTGGTAATGCTAAATTTGTACAGACAATGGTTCATCATCATCATAGTCAGTCCCTCAAAATCGAGGAAGACTTGTTTCCACTCTTAAAATGAATCCTTAGGCGACTGAACAGTCCAATACGGGAATCACAGTCTCTGTCACAGGTGTGACAGACAGTCGTTGAGGGAAAGGGTGGGTGGGGCTGGTTTGCCGCACGCTCTTTCCGCTGCCTGCGCTTGATTTCTGCATGCTCTCGGCGATGAGACTCGAGGTCGAGGACAGTGGTTAGGATATAGTTAGAGTACTGTGAGCAGTATTGTACTCCCCATTATGTAACTAGAGGGTTTTATAACAAAAGAAGCCATTCCACCCATCTCTGTGCCAGCTCTCTGCAATAGCCCATCGACCTAATCCCATTCCCCAGCCATTTTAAATGTTCCTTTTCCAATACTGATCCAATTCCATTTTAAAAGCTTTTATGAATTCTGCTTCCACCAGCAAGGACATTAAATCCATAGCAAATGCACAGTATAGATTCACCATGATGCTGGCAGGGACCAGAATCTATAGTTATAATGGGCCCAAATTTCCCCATGAGTTGCACCGTTTTATTTTGTGTAACTTGATTGTCTGCTGTATCTTTTTAGTTGCAAATATGGCCATTTAATTTGCGCCAGTGTAAGTGAGTTATTTAGGGTTTTTGTTCGGTCAAATTTTTTTTCCAAAAGGGGGCGTTCCCAGCCACTTACACCATTTATGCTAATTTGACCAGAAAAAAATTGTACCAAACTAACTTAGGGCAGCGTATGTTGCCGGTTCATTGGATATATTCAAGAGGGAGTTAGATATGGCCCTGATGGCTAAAGGGATCAAGAGGTATGGAGAGAAAGCAGGAAAGGGGTACAGAGGTGAATGATCAGCCATGATCTTATTGAATGGCGGTGCAGGCTCGAAGGGCCGAATGGCCTACTCCTGCACCTATTGTCTATGTTTCTATGTTTCTATGTTTCTATGAAAAGTGGAGAAATAATAGAAGCAGAGGAAAATTTAGGGCTATGGGGAGAGAATGCGGCAGTAGAATTCGTTTTACATTGCTCATGCAATATAAGCAAGAACAGGCAGTCTTGGTTTCCATATTTACGAAAGGATATACTTGCTTTGGAGGCAGTTCAGAGAAGGTTCACTTGGTTGATTCCGGGGATGAGGGGGTTGACTTATGAAGAAAGGTTGAGTAGGTTGGGCCTCTACTCATTGGAATTCAGAAGAATGAGACATGATCTTATCGAAATGTATAAGATTATGAGAGGGCTTGACAAGGTGGATGCAGAGAGGATGTTTCCACTGATGGGGGAGACTCGAACTAGGAGGCATGATCTTAGAATAAGGAGCTGCCCATTTAAATCTGAGATGATGAGAAATTTCTTCTCTCAGAGGGTTGTAAATCTGTGGAATTCGCTGCCTCAGAGAGCTGTGGAAGCTGGGACATTGAATACATTTATGACAGAAATAGACAGTTTCTTAACCGATAAGGGAATAATGGATTATGGGGAGCGGGCAGGGAAGTGAAGCTGAGTCCATGAGCGGATCAGCCATGATCTTATTGAATGGCGGAGCAGGCTCGAGGAGCCGTATGGCCTACTCCTGCTCCTATTTCTTATGGTCTTATGTAGGCACGATGGGCTGAATACTCGTTTCTTTGCAATAAACATATTTTGCTCCATGAAAATATGTTGGAATGACACAGATTGTTAAATAAATGGTAATTCATCATCAACAACAAAAATTTGTAATTATATAGCGCCTTTAATGTAGTAAAACATCTCAAAGCGCTTCACAGGAGGTTATCACATAGAGTTTGACACCAAGCCACTTAGAGATATTAGGACAGGTGACCAAATGCTTGGTCAAATAAGTATGTTTTACCTAAATAAAGGAGGAGAGGTAGAGATGCACAGAGGTTTAGGGAGGGAATTCCAGAGCTTAGGGCCCAGCAGCTGAAGGCACAGACGGCGATGGTGGAGCGATGGAAATGGGGGATGCGCAAGAGGTCAGATTTGGAGAAGTGCAGATATCTCAGCGGACTGGAGGGCCAGAGGGGGTCACACAACTTGGGAGGAATTTGAACAGAAGGATGAGAATTTGAAAATCGAGGCTCTAGATTTAGAGCCAATGTCGGTCAGCGAGCACAGGGGTGAACAGAACTTAAACTTAACACAAAAATGTGACTATATGAAACAAAAACAATGGAAGAAGCATCACAAAGTGATGGATTACAGTTATATAGAACAGATTGATTTGTTGGGTTAGCTGATAGAAAGTTTCACAATACGACACTGCTTCTGATCATTTCTGATAAGATACACATGCTATCTTGCCTTAAGATCAATAATATTCCAAGTCCAAAAAGACACTGTTGAAAATGTATCAAATTCAAGATTTTTATCTGAGAAACTGCCATATTCACATTACACCACATGTCCTCTGTGTACATCAAGAGATTACTTACAGGGTGATTATTTTTCATCTATAAAACCATTTTGGTGATATCACATTACACCAAGTCAGCTGCAGTCATTTGTGTCAAAACAGATTTCTTAGCTTGTCTTGTTTTTTTTAGGAACACACTAACATAATTGCAGATGAATAAATTACTTTCCCATTCGGATCTATCCAAAATCAACTCATAGAAATATAGAAACATATAAATATAGAAACAGAGAAAATAGGTACAGGCGAAGGCTATTCGGCCCTTCGAGCCTGCACCACCATTCAATATGATCATGGCTGATCATTCACCTCAGTACCCCTTTCCCGCTTTCTCTCCATACCCCTTGATCCCTTTAACCATAAGGGCCATATCTAACTCCTTTTTGAATATATGTAACGAACTGGCCTCAACAACTTTCTGTGGTAGAGAACTCCACAAGCCCACAACTCTCTGAGTGAAGAAGTTTCTCCTCATCTCAGTCCTAAATGGCTTACTCCTTATCCTTAGACTGTGACCCCTGGTTCTGGACTTCCCCAACATCGGGAAAATTCTTCCTGCATCTAACCTGTCCAATCCCGTCAGAATTTTATATGTTTCTATGAGATCCCCTCTCATTCTTCTAAATGCCAGTGAATATAAGCCTAGTCGATCCAGTCTTTCTTCATATGTCAGTCCCGCCATCCCGGGAATCAGTCTGGTGAACCTTCACTGCACTCCCTCAATAGCAAGAAGGTCCTTCCTCAGATTAGGAGACCAAAATTGTACACAATATTCAAGGTGTGGCCTCATCAAGGCCCTGTACAACTGCAGTAAGACCTCCCTGCTCCTATACTCAAATCCTCTCACCATGAATGCCAACTTTCAATGACTGATGTACCATGACACCCAGGTCTCGTTGCACCTCCTCTTTTACTAATCTGTCACCATTCAGATAATATTCAAGGTGTGGCCTCACCAAGGCCCCCCATATTTCAATGACTCTGATGGTGACATTGCAATTTGTACGGTTATTATTTTGGTCCCCTCCCTAATATTGTTTATCCCAACTTCATATAGAATGCCGCAAAAAGCAATGGGGGAAATATGCATCGTGTGACGACACACAGAAAATATTATTGTGCAATGGCAACTATGCAAAAAAAGAACCACGGTATGTTCAATCCATGTTAATTAATTACCAATTAACTGAGGTACAAATACTGGCACTGTTCTTAATCCTTCTGGAATGATTGTTCACAGCTGCTGTGTTTAATTCATCTTATCTTGATCCAGCAGCAAACACCGATGTGAATCATTCCTGTTACAATATTTTTTTAAATTTTGAGTCTTGGATTTTTTTTAATAAAAGAACACCATCCAGACTTTCTTTTGTGAAGGGATTGATAAAGCTACTGCTTGCAAACCTGTAATGTGGTGCTGGATTCCCCCTTGCTTCACAGTTCAGGGTTGCCTTCTTTTCATCGGAATCCACAGGAAACACAATGTCATTTGGCTCATGGATAAAAACTGGCCCATGTGGCTTGCCATTCTCTGTGTCAATAAAAAGAAACAGACTATATTAGGTTACACACAAAAGGACTGTTAGCATAAGGGTGCCATCAGTCACGGGGAATAACAGACACAAAACAACTGTAAAACCATTAAGAGAAGAAACCGCAGGCAGACAACACACATCACTTCCATTTACGGCAAGATAGTGTGTACTGCATGAGAAGGATTGTCAATATGTCATCCCTGCGTTCCTGCAGCCACACTGATTCCATTCCTTATCGTGAATTGGGAGAAAGTTAGGTAGGTAAATGAAACATGTTTCAGTTGAAATGATGACCAAATTCTATTTTTTTTAAATATATTAGGTTTGTTTTATGCTTTCCCAGATACATGCTTAGAACAAGTGAGAAAACACTATAAACATCACTGTTAACATCGTCAACTGGAATAATGTTTGTAGCGATGGCAGTCCACACTTAAGAAAGTACAGGCTAAGATGATTATATATATATATATCTAAACACAAACAAAGTTAAAATTAGCTAAAAGCATCCAGAACTAATGATTATTGTCTAATTAAGAGAGCCATTTCAATTAAATAATACCTCTAGTTTTTGAAATGTTATCTTTGTACAGATATATATCAAATGATTTGCAGCACACATTAATGAATGCATTGCCTGTTGTTTAATCTTAGTGATTAGAATGTGAGTCTATTTCCACTATTTTTTGAAAGCCATATAATTAGTCATCTGCATTTTTATGAGCTCTACCACTCCCCCAAAAAAGGAATGTCATTTTAATTTAAAATGCAATCACTTTTAATGTCACAGACCTTATGCTGTGTTATACAACACACGATACGTGTTTCTCAAAGATTACTTAATTTCATATGAAGCCGTAGTCAATTTTTTTCCCATCTGTTTCCCCTCAAAATATAACATTTTTTAAATCCTTTAAAATAAGAAAATGTAGCTGCCAACATACGGAATGTGTTGCAAAGAATCACATTATAATTTCAAAGTGCCCTGTTACCACTTCCTTAATAATGGATTCCAGCATTTCCCTGACAATTGATGTCAGGCTAACTGGCCTGCAATTCCCTGTTTTCTCTCTCCCTCCTTTCTTGAATGGGTTGTGGGAGCTCATATTTCTCAAGGGAGATGAAACACCATTTCCCTTTTACACTGCATTCCATTTCACCCCATGGCCCTGCAACGTATTATGCACCGTGCAACACACTAAAGCCTGTCCAAAACCTAAACTGGAACTCTCCCTCCCCCCACATCCTCCCATCCACCTCCACCACCATCTACATACCTCCCATGGCATTCACAAAATGAAAATATTGGGCCAGGATTCACTACAGCTGACAAATGAATAGCGCCTGCCGTTAGTTACACTTGGCCATGCCCATGTAATTTCATAGAAACATAGAAACATAGAAACATAGAAAATAGGTGCAGGAGTAGGCCATTCGGCCCTTCTAGCCTGCACCGCCATTCAATGAGTTCATGGCTGAACATGTAACTTCAGTACCCCATTCCTGCTTTCTCGCCATACCCCTTGATCCCCCTAGTAGTAAGGACTACATCTAACTCCTTTTTGAATATGTTTAGTGAATTTCGATGAACTTTTGTACTTGAAGAGGGCATCTGGGGCATGTGTGAGCATGTGTGTCTCCTTAACCAATCAGAAAGCAAGATACAGAGAAAGAGAAAACATAGAAATATATATTTTTTTAATTAAGAGCTAAAGGAATGAGACTCCACAATTGTAAAAGTTAATTTTCATTGCTACAGCATTATCTGTCAGCAATTAAGGCTTATCATGCTGTTAAAATTAGACTGGAATGGACAAGCCCTAACTTTCTGCGGCGAGTTTAGTAAGTATCTGTGACATAAGTAACATAGAAACATAGAAAATAGGTGCAGGAATAGGCCATTTGAGCCTGCATCACCATTCAATAAGATCATGGCTGATCATGCAACTTCAGTACCCCATTCCTGCTTTCTCTCCATCCCCCTTGATCCCTTTAGCCATAAGGGCCACATCGAACTCCTTTTTGAATATAGCCAACGAACTGGCCTCAACAACTTTCTGTGGTAGAGAATTCCACAGGTTCACAATTCTCTGAGTGAAGAAGTTTCCCCTCATCTCGGTCCTAAATGGCTTACCCCTTATTTTTAGCCTGGTTCTGGACTTCCCCAACATGGGGAACATTCTTCCTGCATCTAACCTGTCCAATCCCGTCAGAATTTTATATATTTCTATGAGATCCCCTCTCATTCTTCTAAATTCCAGTGAATATGAGCCTAGTCGATCCAGTCTTTCTTCATATGTCAGTCCTGCCATCCCGGGAATCAGTCTGGTGAACCTTCGCTGCACTCCCTCAGGAACTTCGCACTGCACAGGACTTCATGCCATTCAAAGCATTTGAACGGGGAGCCAGATGGCAAGATGCCACTTTCACACAGGTTACCGGAGCGACACATCTCTGGCAGCAGCTTCTGGATTTCCACGTTTAACTACGCATCTGCGCTCGCCTTAAGTTGCTGTCTGACTATTGCATAAATAACACTGAGTGCTGTGAACCTCACCATTACTTTTGCAGTAAATTCTGGCCCAGTAAGTTCCATTTACAAGATACTTTTCTTTGTCATGGCACACATATATGCTTGAAGCATTTCAGTTGTTTTGTGTTTTAGCTTCACTAATGTCACGATTAAGAATCTTGATCAAGATTTTTTTTGAATGTCAAATTGCTAGTCTGTTTATGATTTATGAAGACCTGATTCTGTCTTCTACAAAATTAATGAGGAATAAGGGAATATTACTCAACTTTGTGAAATATCTCTTCCACCTCAAATTTATTGAGCTATCACATATAATGAATAATCTTGGTAAACTGATGGGGAAAAATCATAATCGAACATTAGTCCCTTTAAAAGATTTTGATTTGACCTCAACTCTAAACTGTCCATGTTTCTGATTCAGCTCATTTAAATGGCTTGGACTACTGCCTATGAATCCAAATTGGCTCCAAATTGGGCGAGGGACATTGTGAGCTGTTGCAGCTTTCACAGATCTGTAAGATCGGAAATTTCTGATAGTCTGTCCCTTGGCACCATTCCAGAACACAGCTCTGCAGCACCTGAACTAAGTAGAAGTTGCTGGCTACTTTAAATATCTTCTGATCTAAAAGGGCTAGCCTGCAACTTCTGAAACCAAGTGCTCAATTTTCCCCAAAGCATCTTTTTGGCGTCCTTGAAGAATTACGCACGATTTTGTGGGGCCTAAGTAGGCCAATAGTGTGTGCGCGTGTGAGCGCGTGTATGTGTGATGGGACCGGACAGCCTTCGGGCAGGGTTGGAGGTAAGTTGCTGCTATGTATTTTTCAATTCTTTTAGTGTGTCTGGGTATGTGCTGCGCCGATTTCCTGAACTCTCTGGAAGGTTTTTCTGCAGAGGCCACATACGCTGGCCTAAGCAGAATTGGAGTAACTCTCAGCCGGCCAAACTTCCCTGAATGGCCAGAATTGGCGCGGGTGGCAGGTTACGCCCCCTTTGGCTGAAAAAAAAACTGACCTAAAAAAATCGTATCTAACTGAGTTACGCTGGTGCAAATTGATTGGGGAAACTGTGGTTTTTCCAACTTAGGCCAAAAAGTGCGGCCTGCTCAAAAAAATGCCGCAAGTCACTGGGGAAAGTTGAGCCCCTAGATCGTATGGACCTTCTTCGGGATAGGTCTCCATCCAGCGGAATCCCGGGAAATTGATATGCGAGGCATTGTGATGTCACTCCCGTGCCACGAGCATACCATTTCTATGTTTGTGCTTATTTCATGCAGGAGCTTCCGACCAGGGGATACCCCGGGAAATGGGCACAGTCTTGGTGTTAAGGGTATCAGGAAGAGGAAATTATTCTAATTTTCCATCTGCTGGCTAAATTTCTACAGTTACACACTCTGAGAGGTTCCAGAAGACAGCAGGAAAACAACGAAACTAAATGGTTGTCCATGTTACTAATGCTTCCAAATTCTTATTGCTGGCTCACCCACATTTACATGAGTATCCAGTCTATATAGTCATCTGCTTTCCTTCATTGTTTTCTAAATTTGAAGTTAATATATAGCGAATTTTTAAAAATTGTATATCAATCATGAGCTTTTTCTTTAATTTATTTAGATTTTATATTTAATGCACCAAGAGTTGAACTATGGACCAGGAACAAGTAATCTAGGTTTGAACATGATACAACAGATCAGGAGTAATAGCCATATTGTCGGGAATTCAGCAATGAGTCCATCTGCTGGTCTTCACTGGTCAGTGTTCACGCTCTTTTTCCATTTGCTAGTGCAAGACTTCGAAGTGTTAAAAAGTTACAAACTATTGACAACACCGAAACACGCCATTCAGCCCAACAGGTCCATGGCTGTGTATATGATCTACACGAGCCCCTTGCCAACCCTTTTCATCTATAATATTTGACCCTGTGCAGACATTAATTGAAGGTTTGTTACTTGAATATCTGTGGAATATCCTTTTGGAAGAACAGTTCCTGATTAAGGCAGCAATCTCACAGAAGACACTTCGCTACTTATTTGCTCAAGTCAAGTGGTTTATTCCTGGATGTCCCCAATTCAGGCATAACATGGTGACTACTTACTGATGTAAGAGCCACAGCTTTGGATGCATCACATCACTGCTGAGTAATTCTGCCACACTGATCTAATTCTCCAGGCTTTGCTAAACAGTATATTTTTCATCAATGACTAACCACTGCAATTACAATGTTTATGGATCATGTCTTTCTCCCGAGCAGTCGATGCATATTAATGTAGTGTTGTCTCGTGATGGTTGACTAACTCATTTGGTGTTTGACATGGAGAACAATGTAAGGTCAACCCAACTGTCCTGAATTCTGTATTGTTCAAATGCAGTTAAAAGTTTTGTCAGCATATTGTGCCCTTTGTACATCTACTCCAATGGTATGCTGCTTGATCAGCAAGGCAGACATCTGTTTTTTACATCAAGGAATTTAATGTTGTGAAAGTTGAATAAGCTGGCAAAATAGCAGCTCATCATTGCACCTTTTGAAGCTTCTGCTAAAGCTCTCTTGAGTTTTAGAAGCATAGTACTGTGTGACCATTCTACACAAAAAGATAATATTCAATGGACTCTATTTTCCTCTTTGCCAATTTTTGGCGCCCAGGAGGAAGTAGGGCCGAATTTTTTTGTGCCCGATTGAGCTGAAAAAAAAATACAACTGTCGCCAAAGTAAAACTTAATTGTGAGGTGTGTGCGCGTGTGCAGCCACCACAGCAGAAGGACCCTCTCTGGAAAATGTTAGATTTTCATCTTTGCAGAGGAAGGTGTCACAGATTGACCGAGAAAGGTAAGAAACCGGAGGAGGTGTGGCAAATAACTTGGAGGAAAGTTGCAAAATCAAGATTGCTCAAAAAAAATCAGCGGACGCCAAAAAAATGGCGCCCAATGGTGGAGAAAATAAAGCTCATGTCTCTCCAAAGAATAGCATCCAGAATGATAAAGATGGTTGCACATTATTTAGCCTCATCTAATATACTACAGCTGACTCACTATGTCTACAAAATATCCCAACGACTGGTATAGAAAAAGGTAAAGAGTGGCTAGAGTAAATGTTGATCCCTTAGAGGACGAGACCGGGGAATTAGTAATGGGGAACATGAAGATGGCAGAAACTCTGAACAAATATTTTGTATCAGTCTTTACGGTAGAGGACACTAACAATATTCTGACAGTGGATAGTCAAGGGGCGATGGAGTGGAGGAACTTAACACAATCACAATCACTAAGGAGGTGGTACTCAGTAAGATAATGGGATAAATCCCCTGGACCTGATGGCTTGCACCCTAGGGTCTTAAGAGAAGTAGCGGCAGAGATTGTGGATGCATTGGTTGTAATTTACCAAAATTCCTGGATTCTGGGGAGGTCCCAGCAGATTGGAAAATTGCAAATGTAACGCCTCTATTTAAAAAAGGAGGCAGACAAAAAGCAGGAAACTATAGACCAGTTAGCCTAACAGCTGTGGTTGGGAAAATGCTGGAGTCCATTATTAAAGAAGCAGTAGCAGGATATTTTGAAAAGCAAATTCAGTCAGGCAGAGTCAGCATGGATTTATGAAGGGGAAATCATGTTTGACAAATTTGCTCATGTTCTTTGAGGTTGTAACGAACAGGGTGGATAAAAGGGAACCAGTGGATGTGGTGTATTTGGACTTCCAGAAGGCATTTGACAAGGTGCCACATAAAAGGTCACTGCACAAGATAAAAGTTCACGGGGTTAGGGGTAATATATTAGCATGGATAAAGGATTGGCTAACTAACAGAGAACAGAGAGTTGGGATAAATGGTTCATTCTCTGGTTGGCAACCAGTAACTAGTGGGGTGACGCAGGGATCAGTGCTGTGACCCAACTATTTACAATCTATAGTAACGACTTGGAAGAAGGGACTGAGTGTAACGTAGCCAAGTTTGTTGATGATACAAAGATGGGAGGAAAAGCAATGTGTGAGAAGGAAACAAAAAATCTGCAAAAGGACATAGACAGGCTAAGTGAGTGGGCAAAAATTCAGCAGATGGAGTATAATGTTGGGAAGTGTGAGGTCATGCACGTTGGCAGAATATATCAAAGAGCAAGTTATTATTTAAATGGAGAAAGATTGCAAAGTGCCGCAGTACAGCGGGACCTAGGGGTACTTGTACATGAAGCACAAAAGGATAGTATGCAGGTACAGCAAGTGATCAGGAAGGCCAATGGTATCTTGGCCTTTATTGCAAAGGGGATGGGGTATAAAAGCAGGGAAGTCTTGCTACAGTTATACAGGGTATTGGTGAGGCCACACCTGGAATACTGCGTGCAGTTTTTGGTTTCCATATTTACGAAAGGATATACTCGCTTTGGAGGCAGTTCAGAGAAGATTCACTAGGTTGATTCTGGGGATGAGGGGGTTGACTTATGAGGAAAGGTTGAGTAAGTTGGGCCTCTACTCATTGGAATTCAGAAGAATGAAAGGTGATCTTATCAAAAGATATAAGATTATGAGGGGGCTTGACAAGGTGGATGCAGAGAGGATGTTTGGACCACTGAGGGTGGAGAGTAGAACTAGAGGGCATGATCTTAGAATGAGGGGTCGCCCATTTAAAACTGAGATGAGGAGAAATTTCTTCTCTCAGAAGGTTGTAAATCTGTGGAATTCGCTGCCTCAGAGAGCTGTGGAAGCTGGGACATTGAATACATTTAAGACAGAAATAGACAGTTTCATAAACGGTAATGAAATAAGGGGTTATGGGGAGGGGGTGGGGAAGTGGAGCTGAGTCTATGATCAGATCAGCCATGATCTTATTGATGGCGGAGCAGGCTCGAGGAGCCATATGGCCTACTCCTGTTCCTATTTCTTATGTTCTTATGAAAACCAGAACTGGAATTGTCTTGAATCTGATATCTATGAAGTTCTTTTCCCAGGAGATTTCCACTGGGGCTTCAACAGATTCAGAGTTGGCGCAGCTGAACCAAGGCTGAGGTTATCCAGGTAACAGGTCTTTTAATTTTCTCATCAACTATAGATATAAAGCTGACATTCTAGCCCTGAATTTGAGGAAAACACCTTTGTCAGCTGTACCAAAGCAAAGCTTTCACCAGGTAACAGGGTTCCTTCGAGTGCAAAGCACTTAACATGATATATATGTGGGCATCAAGGCATCTCATATCAATTAAACATAAAGGATTCACACTCAATTAATATTCATGTGGTATTTGAGCACAAAAACCTCATTATGAATGTCGGTGGCCATTAGACATAAAGTGGCTATGATGTACTAATTGTGCAGCGTTCCACAGTGAATGCCTTATTTGAGAAGAGACAATGGTTGGATGGCTCCTGGGAGAACCAGGTATTCATGGCTGCTGAGAAACCCTTTAACAACAGAAGACCACTTCAGCATGGACATTGTGCACTGTGCAGCATACTCACAATGAAAAAGTCTGCACAGAAGTGCAATGCTTCAAATGGCACCTTCCAGAGAGTGAGGCAGTTCACAATTGAAAATGTTTGCACAATGTTTGAGGAACTCCACAAGTAATGTGTGCACAAATAGAGGAGCACAGTTACCTTCACCTTGCTCTCATACTAACACAATTCTTCCTCAGTTGTTGTCAGGTGCAGCCGATTACACTCTCATGGCCAATTGCCTTCCTGCACACTTTGGCACCGGTGCATTTATAGGAAGATGGCCTTCAACATCAACTAATGCCATCCTCCTTTGATGCAACTCCAACTCTACAGAATCTAAGGGTTGGGTTGTTGCCGACCTCTTTCCACTGTGCCAGAACAATTCTTCAACTTTGCTGTCATCACTACAACTTCCTCTCTGGTGGACTGTAGCTATTTCAGAGCTGGATTTCACATTCCCCAACCAAATGTGATACAGGCCAAGCTATCTGGGAAAATATTTCCTGTGCGAAGTCTATTCAAATTAAAGGAAAAGACTCCCACTTCCATATTTTGACAAACCCACCCCGAGCTACTTGTAAAATCATGGATTCGTTACAGTTGCCAATGAAAGACATTGCATTAAGGCCCAAGAGGTTGATGCTGTGCCAAAGGGAAGCAGTCTGCACTGGTAGCATGGACTCAATAGCCAGAACCTGAATAACATTTGTCTGTGACCATGTGAAGCTGGACATTTTTTTTTAGATCTATGAATGTCAATCATCTTCTGGGACTGACAATGAGGAGAATATAAAATGTTTTTTCTTTTCAAGTACTGACTTAGATTCCTGTGGTCAATGAGAAGTTAAAAGCCCCATTATTTTTGACCATTGCAAATGAGGTTGGTGTACATATACACTGTATCATAGATTGGGAGGATGTATGCATGATTCTTCACAAGACCGATTGCCAATGTTAGCTGAGATTTTTGGGTTCGGAGGAAAGGATGTGTCCTCAAAGGAAGTAAGGAGAAAAAAATAATAATCCAGTCCATCGAGGGTGTTGGTGAATAATGCATAGAGGCCTTTTACAGAGCAGTATAGCAAGTTATGTGACAACCTCAGTCAGGCAATGGCAAGGGAAAATAATCAAGTCCTCAGGCCCACAAGCTAAACCAAAACACAAGTTGTGGCACCAGCTCAGAAAAATATTTGATCTCACTTGTGGGAGCAGTATGATCATGGCTGATGGTGATGAAAATTGAAAAATGAAGTTTGTCAAACTGAGACAGAAAATATAAATTGCTGAAAAGAATAAGTCACGTGGCCCCCGGATAATTATTTTTAAAGCAACTGGCATCCCTCGTGACTTTCTCTGAACATTTTCAGAACTTGCCCATATTATGTACAGGCTAAGGAATGACGATGAATGGGATATGCTCCTCTCTCATCACAAAAGCACTGAAGCCTATTTAGTTTACTATTTCACACTATTGTAGTCACCTGGGTTTTTTCATACTTTCTGCAACCGTTTTCAACCAATTTGATACCCTGCGTCTACCCTATTTCACATACGATCAAACGTGCTTCTTTGCTCAGCGATGTCAATTGTTTCCTCACAAAATGGAAACCATCACTTCATGGATAGATTGATATCACAAAGTTACACTGCAAAGTTATAAAGCTGAAGCATGCCATTTTATGTCGTGCATATTTTAGCTACGATTCACGAAAAATAAGGTTCGATACAACAATTACATCAAATGATTGCTCACTGCAGTGTCAATGTAATTGGAGTTTAATGAATAATTAAGTTCTTTGTACAAATTATAGCAATGTATCCTCGCTTTGGTTATCCTCCAGTGTCATGGCTATAATTTATTGCTAATTGCTACTTGTACAAATTGGGCAAAAACTGCTTTACTGGTTTCTCAACCCTGCACAAATAATTTTGCAATGTTTAACGCCCACTGATGTATATAACCAAAGCAACAAATCATGAGAACTATTCTTTAAAATATGGGATATAGTCAGTCAAAAAGTTTCTCATGGACATCCACTGTAGCTTCACTGTATTTAAACCGGCAGTTACACTGTCACTTCTGTGTTGCTGCAAAGCAGTTTCTACTTCACTTCAATGGAGCATATAATTAGAGTCAGGCTTTGAATGGACTCCGCCATGGAATGGGGCTGACCCACTGGGGTAAACAGTTTCACGCTGCATGGCTTGGTGCCATGAGGAGTGTCAAATGGATTTTAAAATATTTCGGTCGATTTTTGGGCTTATGGGTACTTTATCAAAGTTTTGAGAACATTGGCAGGAATGGGAGCTCTGGTTATAGACATGCAAGCTCTCATGATCGTGGCAGTGCAGAGTCACAGCTATGGGCAGTCCACACTATAACTGCTACTTCTAACTGTGTACCTCATATTGCAGCTACTGTCTCAGACTGGTAGTGCAGTAAAACCAGAGGAAGAATTATTAAATCCTCAGTAATTTATGAAATATCATCTAAAGTGAAGCCCATGAAAAAAGCTCTTCGGTGTGCTAAAGGTATTTTCAGGACTTCAGTGGTTCTTGCAACATTGGCTCAGATTCTGCGGAGGATATGACGGCCGACTCTCAGTGTACGCTGCCATCATGATGTCTTTAAAATCCACTGTAAGTTCGGGGTTTCGCCATATCCTGAACTTGCGGTCTATCAACGCAGGCATTGATAGACCGTCCGCTCTAATTGCTGGTGAAAACCTAATTGCTAGCGCAGAATTGGGCTATTTGCCCAAGTACCAAGCAATTATGTACATAGAAACGTAGAAAATAGGTGCAGGTGTAGGGCATTCGGCCCTTCGAGCCTGCATCACCATTCAATAAGATCATGGTTGATCATTCACCTCAGTACCCCTTTCCTGCTTTCTCTCCATACCTTGATCCCTTTGGCTGTAAGGGCCATATCTAACTCCCTCCAACGAACCGGCATCAACAACTCTCTGCGGTAGAGAATTCCACAGGTTCACAATTCTCTGAGTGAAGAAGTCTCTCCTCATCTCGGCCCTAAATGGCTTCCCCCTTACCCTCAGACTGTGACCCTGGTTCGGGAACTCCCCCGACATGGGGAAATGTTATAGCTGGTGTAAACAGGCACAGGGCCAATTTTCACTGCGTAAGGGGATACGCGAAACGGAAAAAACTTTAAAAAAAAACTAAATGACTTGAAAGCTTTCATGAGCAGAAATCCTAATGTATATTAAAGCTGCAGATTTTTAAAAAATAACGTTTACATTTCATAACTTCTTGCACAGTATTTGTTTCGGTGTGAATTATGAGCAATGAATTGGATTCCCACGATAAAAGCTACAACTGTAATGTCTTAAAGGCTGTCGTAATGAAGTAATGTAGTAATTTAAATGAATGAAAGACAATCTGCTTTCTGATTGGAGGGCCAGGCCCACGTGATCCCAGGTACGCTGCTGCAGAGGCTGCATCCCTGGGGTCTGTGAGCCATTACACTGCCCTTCGCCTCACAGAGAAACTTCCAAAAACTTTTAATAATATGGCAAATTAAAATGGAAAGTTTTTAAAATGGTGTGCAAAGTAATTCACTGATTATAGAAATCCATGCACTTACTTACAGAAGAAAGATGGCAGAGCAACAGATGGTTGAAAAGAAGTATCACAACTTCAGTGATGAAGACCTCAACACACTCCTCAATGAGTTGGAGGCAAGGTTTGTTGGCTACTGGGGAACGTGAAGTGTCAGCCACCACAAATGCTTAGCATGTTGTGTGAAAAGAGGTGACACAGGCTGAGAGCAAACTGCATCATGTCACGGAGCAGGGAATGACATTTAACAACAACCGTTTTAACATGACAACAGTTTACAAATGAGCAAATAGCCAGTTAACTCAATTTGTATTTGCGGTCTTGCACTCAGCACCTCAATGTTTGTGTGAAGTTGAACAATAACTCCCTCAAAGGTCTTGCAATGAGTATTTGCTGCTTCAATAAAAGTTAACCGTTTCACTTTCAATCTTTCCTGTTCATTTGTGTGCCTTCCTGGGGAGGGGGAGGGAGGAGGCATCTTGCCATTTTCATCACTATCAAAATGCATGAGCCAACTGCTCTCTAACTGCCCTCCCCGCTGCAGCTAGGGCTTCCTCAGATGGTCAATGAAGCATACCCCAATGGCATCCACGTTGGTATCCTTCATAAGAGCGTAAAAAATGGAGCAGGAGTAGGCCATAAGGCCCCTCAAGCCTGCTCCGCCATTCAATAAGATCATGGCTGATCTGGCCGTGGACTCAGCTCCACTTACCCGCCCGCTCCCCATAACCCCTTATCCCCTTATCGTTTAAGAAACTGTCTATTTCTGTCTTAAATGTATTCAATGTCTCAGCTTCCACAGCTCTCTGAGGCAGCAAATCCCACAGATTTACAACCCTCTGAGAGAAGAAATTTCTCATCTCTGTTTAAAATGGACGGCCCCTTATTCTAAGATCATGCCCTCTAGTTCTAGTCTCCCCCATCGGTGGTCCAAATGTCGTCCATTTCCGCCGAAATCTAATCTACTGGGATAAGCGGCAGTCCTTCCCGCAGGACAAATGTGCAATGCCCGACAGAGCAACACCTCACCACTTTGATAGGTGAGCACTACAAATTCCCCCGACCTGTTCAGGTATGAGGGGTGATCGCAGCACCCCGATTGTCCTCTCTACCACTGGGTGCATGTGCACATGTGCACGGTTGTAAATTTCCTGTGCTTCACTATTGGACCTGCAATCATCATCATAGGCGGTTCCTCGAATCGAGGATGACTTGCTTCCACGTCAAAAGGTTCACAGGTGTTTCAATGATGGACCTAAAATTCCAGGTCCGGGCTAAATCTTGAAGGGTGGAAGGTGCCTTTGCATGGATTTTTTTAACGTGGGGTGACCGTTGCACACCAGCCACCACACGGGCTTGACAGAGCTAGGTCTTGGTCCAGCGGCAAGGATTACCCAAGACTAATTGGAGACCAGCTCTGCTGCACAGACCGAGCGCGCACACATCGCAGTGTGGGCTGGCCCATGCTGCCCCTGGGCCCCACGTCTCTTCTGGGCTCCGAACTCGCGCCTCTCCTGGGCCCTGATCACATTCTTCTACAATCTCTCGCCGCTCCTTCGCCCCGACCTCGTCGCTCCTGTTGTACCTGCCCACGCTCCAATCACCGACCTGGACCTTGATGACGTCCCTTTTCACTGCCGTTGCTCTCCTGCTCCAGCACGTGCTGTTCCCTGGAGTGGTACACCGCCACGCTGCTCCTTCCACTCCCCGGCCTGCTCCGATGGTGCTCGCAGGCCGGGATCCGCGCAGACTGCTGGGCCAGGCCACCACGCAATAGGGTGTCATCAGCCATGGCATCAGCGGGTTGCCCTTGTCACCTAATATCCACCCAGATCCGTGCCCAATCTACTGAGGGTGTCATGTAAGTCTGAGTGCTGGAGGACAAAAGCATCATTGACATTAAGGACCCGCAGTTGGGCATCACAAAGGATACCACAGTTAATGAATGAAAGCCCTTCCTGTTTATGTATGTAACAGTGCCTTCAATGGAATATGGGTTTCAACATTTTGGGGAAGCCAGTGACCCTATGGATTGCAATGGACCTCTCCCTTTGCTGCGCTGGGGACATGTCAAAGTTGATTAACTCAGAAGCCCTACGGAATATGGCATCCATGACCTGGTGAATACAGGCCCTCACAGCGCACTGGGTGGTGGTGCACATGTCACCAGTGTCTGACTGAAATTTTCCTTCTGTAGTTACCTTCATGGCCACTGACAAGGCAGTGCAGGACTTAGAATATTGTTGAAAGTCCTCCTTTCACATATCACAGAGGACACCGACTGACTCGTCACTGAAACGTAGTCTCCTCACACGCAATTCCTCCCACGTCATCTCGAAATACAGCCTATAATCTGTCTGAGGAGGGCAAAAGTATCTCCTGATCAGCCTATGGGCATGGTGCCTGATTCTTCTTCATTGTTCCCTCCTGCGTCGGACTCTCATTACGCACAAAGCATACAATCCTGAAAATTTGGAATGATAGACAGAAAGGAAAAGGAGGTGGAGTAGCTCTATTAATAAAGGATGAGATCAGTGCAGTAGTGAGAAATTATATTGGCTCAGAAGATCAAGATGTAGAATCAGTTTGGGTGGAGATAAGGAATAATAAGGGCAAGTCACTGGTGGGCGAATCTATAGGCCCCCTAACAGTAGCCACACTGTTGGACGGAGCATAAATCAAGAAATAATGGCGGCTTGTAAAAAAGGAACGGCAATAATCATGGGCAATTTTAACCTTCATATTGATTGGACAAAGCAAATTGGCTAGGGTAGCCTTGGGGAAGAGTTCATAGAGTGTATCCGGGATAGTTTCCTTGAACAATACGTTGCGAACCAACCAGGAAACAGGCTCTTAGATCTGATACTGTGTAATGAGACAGGATTAATAAATGATCTCCTAGTAAAGGATCCTCTCGGAATGAGTGATCATAACATGGTTGAATTTCAATTTCAGTTGGAGGGTGAGAAAGTTGGATCTCAAACCAGTGTCCTAAGCTTAAGTAAAGGAGACTACAAAGGTATGAATGCAGAGTTGGCTAAAGTGCACTGGGAAAATAGATTAACGTGCAAGACGGTTGATGAACAGTAGCAGACATTGAAGGAGATATTTCATAACCCTCAATGAAAATATATTCCAATGAGAAGGAAAGACTTTAAAAGAAGGGATAACCATCCGTGGCTAACTAAGGGAATAAGGGATGGTATCAAATTGAAAACAAAGGCATACAAAGTGGCCAAGACTAGTGGGAGGCCAGAGGTTTGGGAAAATTTAAAAAAACAGCAAAGAACAACTAAAAAATAACAAAGAGAGGGAAGATGGATTATGAGAGTAGACTAGCAAGAAATATAAAAACAGATAGTAAGAGTTTCTACAGGTATATAAAAAGGAAGAGGGTAGTTAAAGTAAATGTTGGTCCCTCAGAAGATGAGACTGGGGAAATAATAATGGGGAACAGGGAAATGGCAGAGACTTTGAACAAATATTTTGTATTAGTCTTCATGGTAGAAGACACTAAAAACATCCCAATAATGGATAATCAAGGGGCTATAGGGAGGGAGGAACTTAAAACAATCACTATCACTAAAGAAATAGTACTTGGTAAAATGGGGCTCTTAAAAGAAGTGACTGCAGAGATAGAAACATAGATACATAGTAAATAGGTGCAGGAGTAGGCCATTCGGCCCTTCGAGCCTGCACCGCCATTCAATAAGATCATGGCTGATCATTCCCTCAGTACCCCTTTCCTGCTTTCTCTCCATACCCCTAAATCCCTTTAGCCGTAAGGGCCATATCTAACTCCCTCTTGAATATATCCAATGAACTGGCATCAACAACTCTCTGCGGCAGGGAATTCCACAGGTTAACAACTCGATGAGTGAAGAAGTTTCCCCTCATCTCAGTTCTAAATGGCCTACCCCTTATCCGAAGACTATGTCCCCTGGTTCTGGACTTCCCCAACATCGGGAATATTCTTCCTGCATCCAACCTGTCCAGTCCCGTCAGAATCTTATACGTTTCTATGTGATCCCCTCTCATCTTTCTAAACTCCAGTGAATACAGGCCTAGTTGATCCAGTCTCTCCTCATATGACAGTCCAGCCATCCCTGGATATCAGTCTGGTGAACCTTTGCTGCACTCCCTCAATAGCAAGAACGTCCTTCCTCAGATTAGGAGACCAAAACTGAACACAATATTCCAGGTGAGGCCTCACTAAGGCCCTGTACAATGGCAGTAAGACCTCCCTGCTCCTATACTCAAATCCCCTAGCTATGAAGGCCAACATACCATTTGCCTTCTTCACCGCCTGCTGTATCTGCATGCCCACTTTCAGTGACTGATGAACCATGACACCCAGATCTTGTTGCACCTCCTCTTTTCCTAATCTGCCGCCATTCAGATAGTATTCTGCCTTTGAGTTTTTTCCCCAAAATGGATACATTTATCCACATTATACTGCATCTGCCATGCATTTGCCCACTCACTTAACCTGTCCAAGTCACCCTGCAGCCTCTTAGCGTCCTCCTCACAGCTCACACCGCCACCCAGTTTAGTGTCATCCGCAAACTTGGTGATATTACATTCAATTCCTTCATCTAAATCGTTAATGTATATTGTAAATAGCTGGGGTCCCAGCACTGAGCCCTGCGGCACTCCACTAGTCACTGCCTGCCATTCTGAAAAGGACCCGTTTATCCCGAATCTCTGCTTCCTGTCTGCCAACCAGTTCTCTATCCACGTCAGTACATTACCCCCAATAACATGCGCTTTGATTTTGCACACCAATCTATTGTGCGGGATCTTATCAAAAGCCTTTTGAAAGTCCAAATACACCACATCCACTGGTTCTTCCTTGTCCACTCTGCTCGTTACATCCTCAAAAAATTCCAGAAGATTCTTGAAGCATGATTTCCCTTTCATAAATCTATGCTGATTTGATCTGATCCTATCACTGCTTTCCAAATAGGCTGCTATTTCATCCTTAATGATTGATTCCAACATTTTTCCCACTACTGATGTCTATAATTATCCGTTTTAATTCTCCCTCCTTTTTTAAAAAGTGATGTTACATTAGCTACCCTCCAGTCCACAGGAACTGATCCAGAGTCGATCGACTGTTGGAAAATGACCACCAATGCATCCACTATTTCTAGGGCCACTTCCTTAAGTACTCTGGGATGCAGACTATCAGGCCCCAGGGATTTATCGGCCTTCAAGCCTAATAAGGATATCCTTCAGTTCCTCCTTCTCACTAGACCCACTGTCCCCTTGTGCATTCGAAGTTTATTTGTGTTTTCCTTCATGAAGACAGAACCGAAGTATTGGTTCAATTAGTCTGCAATTTCTTTGTTCCCCATTATAAATTCACCTGAATCTGACTGCAAGGGACCTACTTTTGTCTTCACTCTTGTACTCTATTTTTCCCTTCTTAATTAAACCCTTAGTCCTCCTCTGTTGAATTCTAAATTTCTCCCAGTCCTCAGGTTTGTTGCTTTTTTATTGCCAATTTATATGCCTCTTCCTTGGCTTTAACATGATCCCTAATTTCCCTTGTTAGCCATGGTTGAGCCACCTTCCCCATTTTATTTTTACTCCAGACAGGGATGTAAAATTGCTGAAGTTCATCCATGTGATCTTTAAATGTTTGCCATTGCTTATCCACCGTTAACCCTTTAAGTAGCCTCTGCCAGTCTATTCTAGCCAATCACGCCTCATACTGTCGAAGTTAACTTTCCTTAAGTTCAGGACCCTAGTTTCCGAATGAACTGTGTCACTCTCCATCTTAATAAAGAATTCTACCATATTATGGTCACTCTTCCTCAAGGGGCTTCGCACAACAAGATTGCTAATTAGTCCCTTCTCATTACACATCACCCAGTCTTGGATGGCCAGCTCTCTAGTTGGTTCCTCGACATATTGGTCTCGAAAACCATCCCTAATACACTCCAGGAAATTCTTCTCCACCGCATTGCTACTAGTTTGGTTAGACCAATCAATATGTAGATTAAAGTCGCCCATGATAACTGCTGTACCTTTGTTGCACACATCCCTTATTTCTTGCTTGATGCTGTCCCCAACCTCACTATGACTGTTTGGTGGTCTGTACACAACTCCCACTAGTGTTTCCTGCCCTTTGGAATTCTGCAGCTTCACCCATACCGATTCCACATCATCCAGGCTAATGTCCCTCCTTACTATTGCATTAATTTCCTCTTTCACCAGCAATGCCACCCCGCCGTTGATGCATTGGTTGTAATCTACCAAAATTCCCTGGATTCTGGGGTGGTCCCAGCGGATTGGAAAACAGCATATGTAACAGCCCTATTTAAAAAAGGAGGCAGACAGAAAGCAGGAAACTATAGACCAGTTAGCCTAACATCTGTCATTGGGAAAATGTTGGAGTCCATTATTAAGGAAGCATTGGCAGGACATTTGGAAAAGCATAATTCAATCAAGCAGAGTCAGCATGGTTTTATGAAAGGGAAATCATGCTTGCCAAATTTGCTGGAGTTCTTTGAGGATGTAATGAACAGGGTGGATAAGGAGGAACCAGTGGATGTGGTGTATTTGGATTTCCAGAAGGTATTCGATAAGGTTACTGCACAAGATAAAAGCTCACGGGGTTGGGGATATATTAGCATCGATAGAGGATTGGCTAACTGCAGAGAACAGAGAGTCAGGATAAATGGGTAATTTTCTGGTTGGCAAACAGTAACTAGTGGGGTGCCACAGGGATCGGTGATGGGGCCTCAACTATTTACAATCTATATTAATGATTTGGATGAAGGGACTAAGTGTAATGTAGCCAAGTTTGCTGATGATACAAAGATGGGTGGGAAAGCAAGTTGTGAGGAGGACACAAAAAATCTGCAAAAGGATATAGACAGGCTAAGTGAGTGGGCAAAAATTTGACAGATGGAGTATAATGTGGGAAAGTGTGAGGTTATCCACTTTCGCAGAAAAAGTAAAAAAGCAAATTATAATTTAAATGGAGAAAAATTGCGAAGTGCTGCAGTACAGAGAGACCTGGGGGTTCTTGTGCAGGTATAGCAAGTGATCAGGAAGGCAAATGGAATGTTGGCCTTTATTGCAAGGGGAACAGAGTATAAAAGCAGGCAAGTCCTGCTACAACTGTACAGGGTATTGGTGAGCCACACTTGGAGTACTGCGTACAGTTTGGTCTCCCTATTTAAGGAAGGATATACTTGCATTGGAGGCTGTTCAGAGAAAGTTCACTTGATTGATTCCGGAGATGAGGGGGTTGACTTATTGACTTATTGACTTATAGGTTGAGTAGGTTGGGACTATACTCATTGGAGTTCAGAAGAATGAGACGTGATCTTATCAACACATATAACATAATGAGGGGGCTCGACAAGGTAGATGCAGAGAGGATATTTCCATTCATAGGGGAATCTAGAACAAGGGGGAATAGTTTTAAAACTGAGGTGAGGAGGAATTTCTTCTCTCAGAAGGTTGTAAATCTGTGGAATTTTCTGTCCCAGAGAGCTGTGGAGGCTGGGTCATTGAATATAAGGCAGAGACAGATAGATTTTATGACCGATAAGGGAGTAAAGGGTTATGGGCAGCGGAAAGTGGAGCTGAGTCAATGATCAGATCAGCCATGATCTTATTAAATGGTGGAGAAGGCTCGAGGGGCCAAATGGCCTACTCCCTGCAACTATTTGTTATGTTCTTATGGTGCGAGTGAAAATGGCATTTTTCTCCCTCACAGACTTCTCCCTCTTTAAGCTGTTCCAACACACGTAAAAAAAAATGTGAAAAAAAGTCATATAAATGTGAAATTATTTTGAAAAGAATCTGATATCTGGATCTTAGCCGTTTCGTGCAAGTTTCTTGTGTGTAAAAATCTCCTTCCAGCAGAATCCTGGCTTCATTAAATATGCACAAATGGCAAACAGACTGCTTGCACCTCCTCGGACAAACCGTAAAATTATCTGGTGATTTTAATTAGTAAGAAGTGGGCAATTAGACCAAGTCCGCATCTCTGTGGTAATTCAATCGCCGGCGACTTCACCAGCGGGGAATCACTGACAACTTCCAGATTTCCACGATTAACTGCGCATGTGCAGACGCTAGTAATTGCTGTCAGTTTCACAGAGTCATGACGGTGAATGCTGACACTTTTGCCATCATTACAAGCGCAAAATCCAGGCCAATAAGCTTTTCTTCATAGTCTATCATGGTACTCATGACTGTGTCAAAGTATTGACAATCTTCTATGAACTTGCCAATGATTTGGCAGTGATTTCGCTCAAGCACAATACAGAAGTCACAACACCACACCAATCTTAGAGATTGAATTAGAACCTGTATCACAGGAGTCTCATTTTCAAAGAGATAGATATTAACACATATTATGCAAAGGAAAGTAATTTTTTTTTAAGTATTTGAGAAAACAGCATAGTAGAATGAGACAACTCAAGTAAAGAAGCAATCTCTCTCAAGCAAGCATTTAAGGACAGGTGCAGCTCCATCACATAAGAACATAAGAAATAGGAGCAGAAGTAGGCCATACGGCTCCTTGTGCCATATAATATGATCATGGACTCAGCTCCTCTTCCCCGCCCGCTCTCCATAATCCCTTATTCCCTTATTGGTTATGAAACTGTCTATTTCTGTGTTAAATTTATTCAATATCCCGGCTTCCACAGCTCTCTGAGGCAGCGAATTCCACAGATTTACAACCCTCTGAGAGAAGAAGTTCCTCCTTATCTCAGTTTTAATTGGCGGCCCCTTATTCTAAGATTATGCCCCCTAGTTCTAGTCTCTTCTTCTTCTTAGGCAGTCCCTCGAATTGAGGATGACTTGCTTCCACGCCAAAGAGGGATGAGTTCAATGAGTTCACAGGTGTTTCAATGAAGGACCTAATATTCCAGGTCCTGAATTACATCCTGAAGGGTGGAAGATGCCTGTGCCTGGATTTTTTTAACGTGAGATGACCGCTGCACACCAGCCACCACACGGGCTTGACAGAGCTAGGTCTTGGTCCAGCGGCAAGGGTTAACCAAGACGACTGGAGACTAGTTCTAGTCTCCCCCATCAGTGGAAACATCCTCTCTGCATCCACCCTGTCAAGCCCCCTCATAATCTTATACCTTTCGATAAGATCACCTCCCATTCTTCTGAATTCCAATGAGTAGAGGCCCAACCTACTCAACCTTTCCTCATAAGTCAACCCCCTCAGCTCTGGAATCAACCTAGTGAACCTTCTCTGAACTGCCTCCAAAGCAACCAACACAACCAGTGTAACTCATTCCCATCATTGTATTTGGGTAAAAAAATTATAGAATTATTCCAGAAGCAATGGAATAGCAATCAGGCTGTAGATGGACAACAAAAAATTCTTCAACGCCAGGAACACAGGTGACGGAACTAACTGCCAAAGGAAATGGGCAGTGGAGAAACTTCCTGACAACTGAAAGGTTAGGATATATATCTATTACATTCCTCCAACCTGTCCCCATAATAGCTACAATGCCATCTGCACACTTATATTGCCAAAAATCTTTTGTTCAAACTCCACAAATGAAGTAGAATTGGAGGTCTTTAATAGTCAGTCATAGAAGCTACAGTAACAACTGCATTAATGATTTAAATCTCAGCACACACTGCAATCATAGGAGCTAAAATGTTATGGTAGTCAGTAAAAGTAGCCCATAAATGATAAATTAGCTTGGGAGAAATACTTATGTCTGAATATCTGAGCAATAACTGTACACAAAGCAAAGATATTGGGAACTGGAAAAAAAACTGAAGCATGAGAAGATGTTATGAGCAAAAAAACCTTTGAATCTGCAATGCACAAAAGGATTCTTGATTTGCACAATTTTTCAGAACCTATTGCAGGAGCCTTTGTTTCATTGACAAACCTCGAAGGGAGGATTGCCAAATATTTTTTTTTAACCTCAGTGGGATCTTCTTTGGCATCCATAATTCAAAACTCATAGTTAACTCTGGAGCAACTATATTTTCCAACTGGAATCGGAAAACAAAACAAAATACTTCGGATGCTGGAAATCTGAAATAAAAACAGGAAATACTCAGCGGGTCAGGCAGCATCTGTGGAGAGAGAAACAAGAGTTAACGTTTCAGGTCGATGACCTTTCGTTAAATGTTGTTTGCGCTACAGTACCGATATTTCCCATGTCTTGAAGGGCAAGATAAGGAGCTCTCAGCAGGGTTCAGAGAACTAAGTGTGACAGTCAATGAGACACACTGACAAGAGCATAACCTGCATCCAAATGGAAACTTCTTTACCCACACTATTTTGCAACTAAATGACCACTGTGTGTTGGCAATATTTGCAAGGAAACTGACTTACGTCAGGCTGGAGGGCTCAAATGTTTAAAAAACAAATTTTTCTGAAAATAAACTATTTACTGCAGAACACACTGTAGGCTCTCGCATTTCTTTTGTAAGAACATAAGAAATAGGAACAGGAGTAGGTCATACGGCCCCTCGAGCCTGCTCCGCCATTCAACACGATCATGGCTGATCTGATCATGGACTCAGCTCCACTTCCCTGCCCGCTCTCCATAATCCCTTATCCCCTTAACGTTTAAGAAACTGTCTATTGCTGTCTTAAATTTACTCAATGACCCAGCTTCCACAGCTCTCTGAGGCAGCGACTTCCACAGATTTACAACCCTCTGAGAGAAGAAATTTCTCCTCATCTCAGTTTTAAATGGGCGGCTCCTTATTCTAAGATCGTGCCCTCTAGTTCTAGTCTCCCCCATCAGTGGAAACATCCTCTCTGCATCCACCCTCTCAAGCCCCCTCAATCTTATATGTTTCGATAACATCACCTCTCATTCTTCTGAATTCTAATGAGTAGAGGCCCAACCTACTCAACCTTTCCTCATAAGTCAACCCTCTCATCCCCGGAATCAATCTAGTGAACCTTCTCTGAACTGCCTCCAAAGCAAGTATATCCTTTCGTAAATATGGAAACCAAAACTGCACGCAGTATTCCAGGTGTGGCCTTACCAATACCCTGCACAACTGCAGCAAGACTTCCTTGCTTTTATAGTCCATCCCCTTTGCAATAAAGGCCAAGATTCCATTAACCTTCCTGATCATTTGCTGCATACTAACCTTTTGTGTTTCATACACAAGTACATCGGCAAAGCTGTTGCAAACAGAGCCAGTGCCCAATGAAAGGACAGAGAAGGCAAATAGCCCAACTCTCCGCCCACAGAGACCCTTTTCCTTCAGACACGGTGGATCTGTCAAGAGCTTGACAGATCGTAAGTTCCATGTTTAGGCATGTACGCTTGGCATACCTAGACCTGGAACTTGTGGGGCCCCTGTGGGTGCTTGTGCACCTCAGACGCGCCCATAGGGGCCGCGATTACAGGCTCAATATTTATTTAAACCCTTATATGCTGGCAAAAGAAGGCCTTATGACTGCTTTTACCAGGCGCAGCAGTTTTGCGAGCATTCACTGGCCCGTAGTTGGGCAACCCTGCGTCAGCAAACATCCATTTCCTGCGGATTCGTACGATCGTTCAAGCTGATACCTGACAGATTGCAAATTCTGGGTTTTCGCAGATGCACATTGCATGCGAACCCCGGAACTTGCGGGGCACATACACTGTACTTATGCAGTCACAGGCCCTGGAAAATTCAGCCATGCATGTCACTGAGCTTCAGCAGTGTGTGTTGTACCCAGTCTCTCGCTCTATTAACATTTATCACACACAGCACGGGTCCTCAACATTTTTGCTTCCGGGGACCCCTCCCTTGTTACAAAAATTCCGCGAACCTCCTGTAACAAAACACAAGTATTTTTTATCTATAGAAATTAGTTATTGGTTATTAATAGCTCTATTACACCTTCTGAAAAGAAGATTTTATTCAGCCCTCAAAGAAAGTTTATCGACCTGATTTGTTAACTCGGTTTCTCTCTCTACAGATGTTGCCTGACCTGCTGAGTATTTCCAGCTTTTATCCTGAATATCCATTCTGTGCCCAAGGTCTGCTCCACCCGCTCAACCATTTGCTGAGCAACAAATGAGCCGGGAACAGCAAGAGCTGTGCTCGCTGCAGCATCCTATAGTGCACACTTGGTCACACTGGACACAAGTTCCAGGTCCACATCCACTACTTTAGAAATAGAGAAACATAGAAACATAGAAAATAGGTGCAGGAGTAGGCCATTCGGCCCTTCGAGCCTGCACCACCATTCAATGAGTTCATGGCTGAACATGCAACTTCAGTACCCCATTCCTGCTTTCTCGCCATACCCCTTGATCCCCCTAGTAGTAAGGACTAAATCTAACTCCTTTTTGAATATATTTTAGTGAATTGGCCTCAACAACTTTCTGTGGTAGAGAATTCCACAGGTTCACCACTCTCTGGGTGAAGAAGTTTCTCCTCATCTCGGTCCTAAATGGCTTACCCCTTATCCTTAGACTGTGACCCCTGGTTCTGGACTTCCCCAACATCGGGAACATTCTTCCTGCATCTAACCTGTCCAAACCCGTCAGAATTTTAAACGTTTCTATGAGATCCCCTCTCATTCTTCTGAACTCCAGTGAATACAAGCCCAGTTGATCCAGTCTTTCTTGATATGCCATCCCGGGAATCGGTCTGGTGAACCTTTGCTGCACTCCCTCAATAGCAAGAATGTCCTTCCTCAGGTTAGGAGACCAAAACTGTACACAATACTCCAGGTGTGGCCTCACCAAGGCCCTGTACAACTGTAGTAACATCTCCCTGCCCCTGTACTCAAATCCCCTCGCTATGAAGGGCAATATGCCATTTGCTTTTATAACCGCCTGCTGTACCTGCATGCCAACCTTCAATGACTGATGTACCATGACACCCAGGTCTCGTTGCACTTCCCCTTTTCCTAATCTGTCACCATTCAGATAATAGTCTGTCTCTCTGTTTTTACCACCAAAGTGGATAACCTCACATTTATCCACATTATACTTCATCTGCCATGCAATTGCCCACTCACCTAACCTATCCAAGTCACTCTGCAGCCTCATAGCATCCCCCTCGCAGCTCACACTGCAACCCAACTTAGTGTCATCCGCAAATTTGGAGATACTACATTTAATCCCCTCGTCTAAATCATTAATGTACAAAGGAACATCCTTCTTATTTCGATACCAAACCCCAACACAGCGGTGAAAGCCAGCAGCTTGAATTAACAGCACTAGTCGTGATGGAAACGGAAGGCACATGAGAGAAATGGAGAAATAAACAGGGCACTGAGTGACTTTAGCAACCTGCCCTCAGCGACATAAATCCTTTAGTGACAAAGGCAGCTCCTCCTTCTCATTCCTCCTCCCCAATCCTTTCACAAATAGCCGACGGTATTTCACGAGTGCTCAGACTGGGCCAATCCATCCATCAGAGAAGCACATGGCCATAAATATAAAACTCCGAGTCTGAGAAACGGGGAAAATCGCGCTAACGCCTTTGGCTATTTCACTAACTCAGACTGAAGACACTGAAGGAGAGAGTCACACCGGATCTGGATTATTATGGCCTTGCCACAGGCCCAGAGACTGGGAGACTGGAAAGTCTCAATCTTTCATACACCACCCTTGCCCCCACACCCCGCTTTCCCTCCCCCACTCCAAGACCACGTGGAGCGCGCACACACTCCATTGATGGCCCCCTCCCCATCCCAACCACCAGTTTAACCAGGAAAAAAAACAATCTCTCTTCCAACGTGCAAACGACTTCCAACTGACACAGACTGGCTCTGCACGAGGGCCAAGAAAGGGGTGGAAAGGCAGGCTCGTTGTGCCTCGTCTCACGCCACGCTGGACTGACTCACGGATTTCCCTGCCATCAACTCAGGCTCACTGGAATTTATAAGAATGAGAGGGGATCTCATAGAAACATATAAAATTCTGACGGGATTGGACAGGTTGATGCAGGAAGAATGTTCCCCATGTTGGGGAAGTCCAGAACCAGGGGACACAGTCTAAGGATAAGGGGTAAGCCATTTAGGACCGAGATGAGGAGAAACTTCTTCACTCAGAGAATTGTGAACCTGTGGAATTCTCGACTACAGAAAGTTGTTGAGGTCAGTTTGTTAGATATATTCAAAAGGAAGTTAGATGTGGCCCTTACAGCTAAAGGGATCAAGGGGTATGGAGAGAAAGTAGTAATGGGGTACTGAAGTTGCATGATCAGCCATGATCATATTGAATGGTGGAGGAGGCTCGAAGGGCCGAATGGCCTACTCCTGCACCTATTTTCTATGTTTCTATGTTTACTCCCCCCGAAGAGAAGTTACAACTCCCACTATTTCACTTAATAGTTAAAAGCAGCTAGTAGTTTATGAACGTGGAAGCGATTAGGGTTGGATCAAAAAAAAGCTTACCCAGATAAATAATGTTGTAAAAGTCAGCGACCGTGCAAATGGTGTCCAACAGCAAGAACCTGAATTGACTGCGTATGCACTGCCTTTGCATCGCTGATACTGTTCCACTTGTCTCAATATACATGGGAGACTACTAGACCGTGGGCCGAGTCTCAAAAAAATGCATTTCCGTAGTCCCCTCTGTGGAAGTACTTCATATCGAAACATAGAATTTTTTTTTTCACACCAATATTAGTTATCAAAAAAATCAATGTTACCATCTTCAAAAAGTGAGCATTTTGCAGAAATCTTCATTAAAAAATAGGCAGAAATCTCGTCAAAACCCAGAATGATGATGTAATTGCGATTTACTTAAATGACCAATCAAAGCTAGTGTATTTGTCAGTACCGCAAAAATCAGCCAATCACGATCTCTGCACTAGATCGATTAGAGTCAGTCACTGAATGCACGGAGTTGCGGGAGCCAAAGGCAACATCATTTATTTTTCGGATTCTAGCTGGATAACATTTTTCACAAGTGTTCATCAGTGGAACTTTATTGGTACAAGAGAGGCTAAAATTGCAAGACAAAGGGAGGTTTGACAGGATTTACTCTCAACAAGCAACCTGTATAAAGATGGATCTTGTCATCGCATGAAAGGACTGCGATAAGTAGACAATGTCAATAGATGGCTAGTCATAGAACGTCAACAAGGTCTCCCGTTGACTTGGACAAGACAAGAAGGAAGCATGATGAAAAGGATGTGAGGAATATCATGGACACCATTCAGAATATGGTTAATCCTTTTGACCCTTCCTTGGAGACAGATCAGTTGTCTCACATTACATGAGGCCAAGTTACATCAGCACCTGTGGTGAAAGACCTTACAGAGGCCGAGGAGAAGGGAAAGCAAGCATTCATGACTTTCTGTCAGAAGCAACTACAAAACCAAGATGTCAGCTTTCATGATCCTGTCAAGAAGATGAAACTTAAATCTTTCAAGGACTCAGGAAAATCTACCAAAACAAAAGTAAAGGATAGAGAGATTACTCTGAAAGCAGATCGGAACTTATTCACCAGACTAATAGTTGTTGGAACAGCGAGAAAAGTGGACATCAACGAGACGCTGATTCATGCATTAGGACCATTGCCCTTGCCTCTAGCTAATCATCAAAACAAAGAAAGCCAAGCTCTTACACTTTCTTGAGGGGTCAGTCAACCCACCCCCTACCATTGATGGGATCCCAAATGGTTGAACATGGGTGTAGGATGCTATGGCTTTGATTCAAATCATGAAACCACAATCAACATTTGGACAGTTTGCTGACCAAGTTCTGAAAGTTCTTGTGAGACAAGCAAAGATGGATAAATCCAGAGTGATCCACTTTTTCCAGACAGATGACCAACAGCATCAAATGTGGTGGACGGAGCTTAGTTGGCTGAACGCAAATCACCAAAATCTCTCCTGACCAGAAAATTCCAAAGCAGTGGACAAAATCTCTGACTTGCAGTGACAACAAGGAAAATCTTCTGCACTTCCTTTATGAAAGATGGTGCAAGTCTGCAAAGGAGATTATTGATGTAACGCTCTTTGTTGGAGATCTGGAGGTGGGACCAATCTCAGCACGGTTCTCCAACCAGGAAGAAGCCGACACATGGCTACTGCTTCACAACACATTTGCTGCCAGTTCCAGTGAGCAAGTCATCATAAACAGTCCTGACATTGATGTCTTTGTTTTGTGCTTAATGTTCTGCACAGACATGATGCCAAGCTCTACTCTCGCACAGGAAGAGGAAACAACATGCGTACAATAGATGTCCATCGCATCTTTGATCACTTTGGGAAAGATGTATGTGCTGTTCTCATAGGGTTTCACTGTTTATCAGGATGTGATTCAGTGAGTGCTCTGCATGGAATTCTGCTCAATTTGATCAGAATGAAGAACCAGCAGTAGCCTATGTTCCATGGAACGTGGGCAGGTGCAGCAGGAGCGGCGAGATTGGGGCGAAGGAGCTGAGACTGTGGAGGGATGTGATCGGGGCCCAGGGGAGGCCTGAGTTTGGGGCCAGGGGCCCAGGGGCAGCACGGGCCAGCCCACACTGCGATACGTGTGCGCACTAGGTCCGTGCAGCAGAGCAGGTCTCCAGTCGTCTTGGGTAACCCTTGCCACTGGACCAAGACCTCGCTCTGTCAAGCCCGTGTGGTGGCTGATGTGCAACGGCCACCCCACGTTAAAAAAAATCCACGCACAGGCATCTTCCACCCTTGTAGGAAGATGTAGTTCAGGTTCTTCTTTCGAAACACCTGTGAACTCATCCATTTTTTGGGCGTGGAAGCAAGTCATCCTCGTTTTGAGGGACCGCCTATGATGATGTCTGGAATGGGGAGGTGAAATCAGCAAAATTCCTGATCGCCAGTAAAGAGCACGCTTCGACATTTGAGAAGTTAGGGACCTCTTTTGCTGTTTCAGAATCCCTTTGTGAAGAACTAGAGGCATGCACTTGCGAACTCTACGGGCCGAGTGGATGCAAGGATGTAAACCAGGCCGGGTGTCAAATGTTCAAGACCGGAAGTTGTGCCGAGAAGTGCTCGCCACCAAATAAAGATTCACTGCACAAGCATATACAGCGTGCCAATTACCCGTCTGCAATTCACAAGCGATGTCTTGAGAACATGCCGGAAATACTATCTCCAAAGGATCATGGGTGGAAACGTGAAGATGCACTTATTCGGCTGGATGACACTTTGTCCAGCACCAGCCAGTGCAATAGGGCTTGCACATTGTTCATGCAAAAAGACCCAGTGTGCTTGTTGTCATCTCCACAAGCTACCTTGCACTGGCATCTGCTCGTGTGCAGGTTGTGAGAATGTTGTATCTCGGCCTGAGGAAACAGATACCCTTGATTCTGATGGTGATTCATAGGTACGCATTCCTTTTCAGCCTCCAACTTGTTTTCAGATCTCTTTCGTTTTTTCAGTACTTCAATCTTTAAAAAAAACAATACTATTATTTTTATTATTATTAGAATTATTATTATAATTCTATGATTGACAAATGAGTGCGGGTATCCGTCTGAAATGTCAATAAGTGTGTATGAAATAAATGGTTGCTATGGTAGATCTCGTTCTTAGCAACGGTCTTGAAAACAAAGCTTAGATTTATGTATAACTGCACCATATGATGTCCTCAGTGATATTTCTTTTCACCAATTCTTACTCTACCCATGCTTGAAATTTAGCAGTCGCACTGATATGCCACCATTGCTCGGGGAAAGAAAGCCCATTGCAACCATTTTTATGTTTTTCTTTGTTTCGGGCTATTTCTCAGTAACACTCAATGTTCAGACTTGGAAACATTTTATTTTTGCTTCAGATACATGTGTTTAACCTATTTAGCATGGTTCTAGGTACTTCCCACATGGAGACTACTGAACTAAAAATCTAGGCAAGAAAACAAGCTTTGTCCCATGGTCCATACAGAAGTTTATGCCATAAACATCAATAGTCTCCCCTATGTATTGATGGGGAAAACCAACTGGCGATCCCCCCTTAAATCTTCTCGGCGACTCCTCGGGGGCTGTGGACCCCTCGATTGAGAAGCTCTGACTTGCAGTATATTTTCTTCTGCTCACTATTTTTCGTGAAAAAAATAGTTGTTTCTAAGAATGCTGAATCTTCTATACAGTCTATAATCCTCGTCTCCTCTCCCCAACTCTATCACCACGCATATCGTCTCAGGCTCCCACACAACGAGTTTCAAAGAATCCTTCTGCCAATGCTGTGCTGCAAGTTCCAAATCTTGCTCGTCTATTGTTACAATGAATCGAGCTCTGCACAAGCAAATGCTTTGTTTTTTTCCCATTGTCAATGGCGATGCACATTTTTTTTTAAGAATAGCTGAAAAGTTGTAAGTAGTGATAGTAACAGTATATATGACCAATGTCCCCTGTTGCCTGGTTTGCTGCTTCTTTTAAAGGACTTTTATACCAACGCTACATTTAATGTTTGGTAAAAAATATACCTTAGCATCTTTACACCACATCTCAACCCTGCATAAATATCAGTACTGTAGTGCTTTACAAGGATATCTCACTCGCGTTCATCATCATCATAGGCAGTCCCTCGAAATCGAGGAAGACTTGCTTCCACTCTAAAAGTAAGTTCTCAGGTGACTGAACAGTCCAATGCAGGAATTACAGTCTCTGTCACAGGTGGGGCAGACAGTGGTTGAAGGAAAGGGTGGGTGGGACTGATTTGCCACACGCTCCTTCCGCTGCCTGCGCTTGATTTCTGCATGCTCTCGGCGACGAGACTCAAGGAGCTCAGCGCCCTCCTGGATGCTCTTCCTCCAATTCGGGCAGTCTTTGGCCAGGGATTCCCCGGTGTTGGTGGAGATGTTGCATTTTATCAAGGAGCCTTTGAGGTTGTCCTTGTAGCGTTTCCTCTGCCCACCCGGGGATCACTTGCCGTGCAGGAGTTCCGAGTAGAACGTTTGCTTTGGGGCATGCAGACAATGTGGCCCGTCCAATGGAGCAGGACGAGTGTGGTCAGTGCTTCAATGCTGGGGATGTTGGCCTGAGCGAGAACACTGATGTTGGTGTGTCTATCCTCCCAGTGGATTTGCAGGATTTTGCGGAGACATCGTTGGTGGTATTTCTCCAGCGATTTGAGATGTCTGCTGGAAATAGTTCACGTCTCTGAGCCATATAGGAGGGCGGGTATCACTACTGCCCTGTAGACCATAAGCTTGATGCCAGATTTGAGGTCTTGGTCTTCAAACACTCTCTTCCTCAGGCGACTGAAGGCTGCACTGCCACACTGGAGGCAGTGTTGGACATCGTCGTCGATGTCTGCCCTTGCTAATAGCAGGCTCCCGAGGTATGGAAAGTGGTCCACATTGTCCAGGGCCGCACCGTGGATTTTGATGATTGGGGGCAGTGCTGTGTGCCGGGGTTAGATTGGTGGAGGACCTTTGTCTTACGGATGTTTAGTGTAAGGCCCGTGCTTTCGTACACCTCGGTGAAGATGTCGAGCACGTGGTGCGTGCAATGGCGGCAGCTACTCTGACCTCTTCCTCCCACGAAGTGAAGCTCTGGCCATCCCAATGTCTGCCCTTAGCCAGGATCTAATACCATTAGCTTTACACCTTGCATGTTAATTAATGACACTTTGTTAACGGGAACATTCATTTAAAGGGAACATTTTACTCAGTACTGATTGATTGCCCTTATACTGCAACGGAAAAACTTCAACTTTACAGCAACAGTTTAGATTGTGGTTGCTATTTTAAAAACACAATTCCGAGCTAGTACTTCTCCTAGTAGTAGCAGTATTATAAGCCATTAAAATTACTGGATCAGTAAATAATTGTAGCACAACTTTATTTTGGTGGAGCATCCTGGCAAAAGTATCAACAATACAGCAAATATTATATATACTGATACATACAGTGCTCTTCAGTAACACAGATATAAATAAACTTTATATATTGGGGTACTGAAGTTGCATGTTCCAACATGAACTCATTGAATGGCGGTGCAGGCTCAAAGGGCCGAATGGCCTACTCCTGCACCTATTTTCTATGTTTCTATGCTTCTATGTTTCTCCCTAAATTTAGAGCATAATTTTATCATATGTCCTTATTATCCAGCTCCACCATGATTATGATCAGAAGTGAGATGTCGCAAACAGCATTCGCAGTCACACCCTCTCCTCACCCATCTATTTTCAGATAGAATTAATTTACAGGTCGGTCAGAAACACTGATTAACGATTTTCAGTGCATCATGCTTGCAATTGTTCGGCTTCTGTGTGCGTTTGGCAAGCACTGAACAACAGGATACAGAGTCATTGGTTCTTTGCTCATTAGGCTGATCATAACAAATATTCTCCCCTGCAATATTTCAGTAATGAGGACCAAATTAGTAAGAACATTTCATGTTGTAATTGCCGAATAAGCAATCTCACCATTTGAAGCACTTGTTTCAAGAGCTGTAGCTACAAAATCTCGTGTCAAAACCGTCTTTGACCGTATAACAACACGAGACTCCCAAAGCAAGCGCTCTACTCGTAACTCCTTCATGGCAAACGAGCCCAAAGTGGGCAGAGGAAACGTTACAAGGACACCCTGAAAGCCTCCCTGATAAAGTGCAACAACCCCACTGACACCTGGGAGTCCCTGGCCAAAGACCGCCCTAAGTGGAGGAAGTGCATCCAGGAGGGCGCTGAGCACCTCGAGTCTCATCACCGAGAGCCTGCAGAAACCGAGCACAGGCAGCGGAAAGAGCGTGCGGCAAACCAATCCCACCCACCCCTTCCCTCAATGACTATCTGTCCCACCTGTGACAGGGACTGTGGTTCTTGTATTGTACTCTTCAGCCACCGAAGGACTCATTTTTAAGAGTGGAAGCAAGTCTTCCTCGATTCCGAGGGACTGCCTATGATGATGATTCCATCTTACAAGGTAAAACCACCTAGTGAAAGGGGTAATAGAAAATTGGACTGTACATTCTGTGTTGCTCCAATACTTTTTATGATTTCAATCCAGAAACGAAGATGTTCATAATAGAAGTTTGATTTCAGTGCAGTTAGCCTAATTATGCTAAAGCCAACAACCTGATGATGTGCAATTAAGGAGATGAGCTTGAGGAAATTGGAAACATTGCAAATCAGGATTACTAATCAGGACAACAGGACACACTAGCTGAGCACTGCTGTGTAAAAATAAAACAAGTTTAAGATTGTTTGATGTGTAAAAATTCACCAAATGACCAGTTAGCAAAAATAATCTGATAAACTGGTGTACTGGAGTACTGACCAAGAGGAATATAAAAGATTCACCAATAGAAAAGAAAAAAAACCATGGCAAAAGGGGACTAATTTGAAGGAAATTGTAAACAGAATATGAACAATAGGGGCCATATATTCTTCTATACTTCTAATGTCCCATTTGCTCTCTTCACCCAGCAAGGATATTCATCCTAGCACTAATTGTGACCTTTTCCTCTTTCTCTCCCTTCCTCCCATGACAGTTAGCACCTTTCGACTATTTCTCCAATGTCCTTTTTGCCAGTCTCCCAACCTCCATGCTCCAAACTCCACATCATCATAAACTCCACAAAATTCTGTTCCACACTAAGCCCCATGTACCCATTGCCCTCTGACTTTTACTGCCTCCTTGTTCCCCCGTGTATCAAACCTAAAATCCTCATCCTCATCTCCATGGCCTCACCCCACCCTACCTTAAAATCATCGAATGGTACAGCACAGGAGGCTACCATTCGGCCTACGTGCTTGTGCCGGTTAGTTAAATACAACCTCCATAACGAGATCGATCCGACGATTGTATTGCTCCCGAGAAAGGACCACTGATCCACATTTGAGCCACAAACACCCCCCGACAAATACTGTTAAACCGCCCCCCCCCCCTCCCGCCGGTCCCTTGGGATGTGACTGGTCTTTCCGCTATTTCGGAGAAGAATGACAGGATCCAGCCCTTCTCCACGATCTGGCACTCCTGGAGTGCAACATGTCCTCTCCAGGCCTCTGATTTTGGCATGTTGTGCACTCTCCCTCATTCCCCTCTGCTACTGGTGCCAGAGCCCTCCACTATCTCAGCCTTACTCTCTGCATTTCTCCTCTCCACCTTCCTCCATAACAGGAAAAGCCTCACCAAAATTCTTCTTCTGGACAAGACTTTTAATCATCTTTCCTAACCTTCCCACAAAGTTTGCTTCAGCTCCTCCTCTATGAAGCACTGGGACATTTTTCTATATTAAAGATACTACATACATTTAAGTTCTTCTTTTTATGTGGAAGAGGGAACACAAGGTAAAAGCAGAACACTGGTGAGGAAGGTTTAGGGGCAGATATAGCAAAAGCAGGCATTGTTTATCATGTGTAGGACAGAGATTTCATGCTGACTAATCCATCGAAGAGATATCAGTACACAAGCCTAAGTGGGCACACTATCTGATGGACAATATTATGATACATATACCAGGCCCTGAGAACTGCCACCAAGCTCATGGTCTACAGGGCTGTAGTAATACCCGCCCTCCTGTATGACTCAGAGGCATGGGCCAATTACAGTGGTAGACACCTCAAGTCCCTGGAGAAATACCACCAAAGATGTCCCCGCAAGATCCTACAAATCCCCTGGGAGGACAGACGCACCAACATTAGCGTCCTTGACCAGGCCAATATCCCCAGCATTGAAGCACTGACCACACTTGATCAGCTCCGCTGGGCGGGCCGCATTTTTCGCATGCCAGACACGAGACTCCCAAAGCAAATGCTCTACTCGGAACTCCTTCATGGCAAACAAGCCAAAGGTGGGCAGAGGAAACGTTACAAGGACACCCTCAAAGCCTCCCTGATAAAGTGCAACATCCTCACTGACACCTGGGAGTCCCTGGCCAAAGACCGCCCGAAGTGGAGGAAGAGCTTCTGGGAGGACGCTGAGCACCTTGAGTCTCATCGCCTAGACCATGCAGAAATCAAGCGCAGGCAGCAGAAAGAGCGTGCGGCAAACCTGTCCCACCCTCCCTTACCCTCAACGATTATCTGTCCCATCTGTGACAGGGACTGTGTCTCACGTATTGGACCATTCAGCCACCTAAGGTCTCATTCTAAGAGTGGAAGCAAGTCTTCCTCGATTCCGAGGGACTGCCGATGATGATGATGATGACATGTACCAGTTATTTGTCTCTAAACAGACACCAGTGCAAGTTAATCTGGTTAGGTTAGACAAATAGTTGTTTGTTTGCCATTGAACGGGAACAACAGCAATGGCAACCGCCATAATGCATAACTAAATGTCCTGGCACTGCTATGGATGCTTGGGGGTCCCAACTCCAAGAAATAGCCATGTTTGTCTTCAAGTCACTTAGCAAATGTTTTCAGACAATCATGAGCAACAAATCCAGCAATCACAATTATGTCCAGTGTTATGTGCTTGATCATTTTAGTGTGCACATGCTTTCCATTCACAAGCACAGATACAGATATATTACACACTCCAAAAGTACTTCATTGGCTGTAAAGTGCTTTGAGACGTCGGGTGCTCGTGAAAGACGCGACATAAATGCAAGTCTTTCTTTTTATTAGGGTTAGGCACAGATTAAGTTGGCGTGGTTTCTGGCTCTCAGTCGACCTGCCAATTCCCTCCATCGCTACTTCCACACTCAGAGAGCAAGCAGGAGTTAACCACATACACAGGGTTTTTTTCGGATGTTAACAAACCACGACAGATAAACGGAAGCGAAAACACATGCAGTCTAATAGCGTCTATTTTTAAAATATATTTGACGTTCTGTCACAGTGAAGAAAGAAAGTGCCAGGTGTTTGAGTAAACAGGGAACATGCAGTTCTCAGAAATAATTAAATAGTTAAAGCAATAGTAATTACATGACTGTATATATGGCCAAGAGAAAGTAACAGTGACCAATTGCAGAGTTCACTTCAATGAACTGTAAAATGATTCCATGAAAGCTGTCTCCCTGGCTACAATAGCTGACGAGGTGCTCATCGCTGCTGTTTGTCCTCCTGCTCGTCCAATGCTTGCTGCTTCTCATCATTCAATATTGAGGGCAATATTGTACAGTACATTGTTCGAGTTTTTCTGATGTGCTTTGCAACATATTGTGAGACTCGTATCTTCCCCCCCACCTCCTCTCCCACAGCTAGTACAATTGTTTGAAATGTTTCTTTCACACCCAAAATATTTGATGACTGATTTGCCCCCGTGTACCCATGTGTCAGTTCTCTGCAGCAGTACAAAGGTTGTTCCAAGGTGTCACCAGCCATGTTTGCATCTCACATTAAGAGCAGTCAGCCAACCATCCTTCCAAGAACCATTTAATACGGCTTTCATTGACCTTAACAAGCTTAGTTTTGTCCGCTAATTTAGGATGCGAGTAAGACTCGGAGATGCAATATAAACAGACAAAAAAACCATCACTGCCTTCTACTACTCTTGCTTCATGGCTTATGCACATGTAGCAGGAAGTTCAGCCTCAGAAGTGTACTTAGAGAGTAAGGACATTGACTCTCATTGCACCACAGGTATCGACATTGCCACATGGCAATGGCAAACCAGCATGTCATTTGAAGGATCTAGAGAGATCTCAATGGATAAAAGCTTTTATGTTTATGCTGCATGGAAATAATTGTGACAAACTGAGGAACAAGATTGCCTAATTAGTGCGTTTTGTAATTATTTGAAAGAATACCTTCACTATCTTTGCTATAATTACTCGGTACAAGCAGTAATTAGTTTTTCCCTGTTTATATGCAAAATGTGGAATGAATTTGGATACTTGTGAAAATCAAATAGTTCTTCTATGCCATCCTTTGATCTTTTGGATTCCGAATATTTTTGCCAATTGCAAAATCGACATCCTTTTTTAAAACATCTGCAAAAATAATTTTCAGTTATTCAGTTATTCAGTTAACAATTACTGTTAAAGAATAGAACTGAAGAAATCGAGAGAGTCAAATATTATTTCAGTTAAAGTATTTTTGGAATAAACAGAAAAGAATGTGTGTGTTTTGACTTTGATAGTTTCCTGATCTGAAGGCTATGAATTGTAGGAAAACATCTGCACAGATACGGATTGCAATAACATCAATCATCATGAAAGGCAACAGGAATAAGTACAGTATGGATCACATAAAGTAGTTCCACTCAATTGGAAAAAAAACAAGCTTAAGTAAAATCAATTTCATTATAATGTACTGCTCGCAATTTGAATCTAACTTTCATTCCAACAATGACAATATAACTAAAGATGAGTTATCTGCCTTTAATTAACCATGTCCAGCAGTGCTGCAGGGAGGATAATGTTTCCGTTAATTGAGGCAGTCAGTGTAACTTGTGCCAAAATGAAGTGCTGTTCATTGTTCATTTTAAACATGTGTTCGCCACGTTGTATAAAAGCACTGCTCTGAAATAAACATATTTTATAAATACACTTTCTGTTGACAGGGGCAAATACTTTCCAAATTGCACAATTCCTTGGTGGACCTAACTTAAAACTATGCCGAGCTCGCAGCGGCCCTCCCCTGCAACTGAAGGGGAGAGATGATGTGACGTCATTAGCGCAGCGCTGATGAGTGATCGGGGACGCAGACCCGCTGCAGGACACTTCCGCCCCTCAGCTGCAACTGCATCCGTCCCAACCAAAAATAACTTCCAAGTGCCGAATATCGACAATTCCTTGGCAATCCCGAAATAAAGAAATGTAACTAAAATAAAAGTGGAGAGATTGTTTCAGCGGAGTGCAAGGAAAGCAAATGGCATGTTAGCCTTTATTACAAAGGACTAGAGTAAAGGGGGTATAAATTCACCTCTGCCCGAAACAGGGCGCACCTCCTGTTTTTTGAAGTTTTTCTGTGCCGCATGGATTGTGGCAGAGATACCGCCGATATGATGGTTACCTTATGGCGATAGATTGAGTAGACTGGGTCTTTACTCGTTGGAGTTCAGAAGGATGAGGGGTGATCCAATGGAAACATTTAAAATAATGAAAGGGATAGACAAGATAGAGGCAGAGAGGTTGTTTCCACTGGTCGGGGAGACTAGAACTAGGGGGCACAGCCTCAAAATACGGGGGAGCCAATTTAAAACCGAGTTGAGAAGGAATTTCTTCTCCCAGAGGGTTGTGAATCTGTGGAATTCTCTGCCCAAGGAAGCAGTTGAGGCTAGCTCATTGAATGTATTCAAGTCACAGATAGATAGATTTTGAACCAATGAGGGAATTAAGGGTTACGGGGAGCGGGCAGGTAAGTGGAGCTGAGTCCACGGCCAGATCAGCCATGATCTTGTTGAATGGCGGAGCAGGCTCGAGGGGCTAGATGGCCTACTCCTGTTCCTAATTCTTATGTTCTTATGTTCACCGACTGGCAGTGGCACCGCTCCCATGGGGCGATTCCACAAAAGTGATATTTCCCGCGGGGCAATTTCGGGAAGGCGGTCGGTATGCGGTCGGTATGGGGTCGGCGCATGCACGCCGCGGCAGGAAAACGGGCGGAGCGATCCCGGACACTGCTCCGACCCTGATGAAGGGCAGGTTACAAAATGGCGGCCCCTCTGCGGAGCGTGGGCAGCCACACCTCGCCACACCGTGGCCAGAGGCCTTATCGTGAGAGGCAATTTCGGCCACAAGATGTCCCACTGCAATTATATCGGGCATTGGTGAGGCCACACCTGAAGTATTGTGTACAGTTTTGATCTCCTTACCTTAGGAAGGATATACTTGCCATCGAGGGAATGCAGCCATGGTTCACCAGACTGATTCCTGGGATGGGGGGGGGGATTGTCCAATGAAACATTGAGTAGATTAGACCTATATTCGCTAAAGTTTAGAAGAATGAGAGGTGATCACATTGAAATGTACAAAATTCTTCAGGGGCTTGACAGGGTAGATGCAGAGAGGATGTTTCCCCTGGCTGGGACTCGAGAACACAGGGTCACAGTCTCAGGATAAGGGGTCGGCCATTTAGGACTGAGATGAAGACGATAGTGATAGACTTCAGGAGGACATAGACAGGCTGGTGGAATAAGCGGGGAAGTGGCAAATGGAATTTAACGTTGAAAATGCAAAGTGATACATTTTGGTAGGAAAAATGAGGAAAGGCAATATAAATTAAAGGGTACAATTCTAAAGGGGGTGCCTGAACAGAGAGACCTGGGGGTATGTGTCCACAAATCGTTGAAGGTGGCAGAGCAGGTTGAGAAAGTGGTTAAACAAGCATACAGGATCCTGGGCTTGATAAATAGATTATAGAGTACAAAAGCAAGGAAATTATGATGAACCTGTATAAAACACTGGTTCGGCCTCAACTGGAGTATTGTGTCCAATTCTGGGCACCACACTTTAGGAAGGATGTGAAGGCCTTAAGAGAGGGTGCAGAGAATGATTCCAGGGATGTGGGACTTCGGTTACGTGGATAGACTGGAGCAGCTGGGGTTGTTCTCCTTGGAGCAGAGAAGGTTGAGAGGAGATTTGATCGAGGTGTTCAAAATCATGAGGGGTCTGGGCAGAGTAGAGAGAGAGAAACTCTTCCCATTGGCGGAAAGGTTGAGAACCAGAGGACACAGACTTAACGTGATTGGCAGAAGAAGCAAAGGCGACATGAGGAAACACGTTTTTACGCAGCGAGTGGTTAGGATCTGGAATGCGCTGCCTGAGAGGGTGGTGGAGGCAGACTCAATCACGGCTTTCAAAAGGGAGTTGGATAAGTAACTTAAGGAAAATAAATTGCAGGGCTACGGGGAGAGGGCGGGGGAATGGGACTGACTAAAGTGCTCTTGCAGAGAGCCGGCACGGGCTCGACAGGCCGAATGGCCTCCTGCTGTGCTGTAACCGTTCTGTGATTCTAAATTTCTTCACTCATTGGGTTGTGAATCTTTGGAATTCTCTAGTCCAGAGGGTTGTGGATGCTCAGTCATTGAGTGTATTCAAGGCTAAGAGCAATAGATTTTTGGACTCTTCGGGGAATTATGGGATATGGGGATCGGGTGGGAAAGTGGAGTTAAGGTAGAAGATCAGCCATGATCTTAATGAATGGTGCAGGCTCGAACAGCTGAACGGCCTACTACTGCACCTATTTTTTATGCTCATACATTTTTATGGAGAATTAATTTCACAGACATTAATTTCATCTCTTCTGATCAGTTTGTTCTGGGATTTAATGCATGGTTTAAATAATTAGGCCTGAACTATGTTAATAGATTTTTTGATTCTCCTTCAATTTGGTCCCCATATCATCTTTTTCTGTGGACAGGATTGTGAGGCGAGGTTACAGCCCCATGGATGGCAATACTCCAACACACCTTCCAAGGGCAATTCTTATACTTCACACTTGAGGCTGAATAGTAGATATTAATGAGGAATTCAAGCATAAATGTGAGATTTCTTAGACAAAGCCCAATGAATCCTCACCTACATATCACCCTCTTTCCAGTTAAGAATTAATGAATAATGACATCATAGAAACTCTGGCTGTATTTCCTTATTCCCCTACTTTAGAGATGTTAGGCTAGAGTTTCCCTAACCTGTTTTTCTGGCACCCTCACCCGAGGTGAGCCGCTATTGTCCGCCTCCAAGCGCGCCGAAAAAAGACGTCGGTATTTTACCGCTCCCCAGCCTCTCTTTGGTCGTGGTACAGCGTGGCCCAATGGATTGGGGGCGGAGCCAGGTCCCGGCGCTGAAAACAGTCCCGGGACCTCTGCACATGCGCGCTAGAGTCTGCGCGCTTGTGCAATAGCTCCTGGCAGGCTGTTTCCGCAAACGCTGTGTGGGAGGGGCCCGAAGCACACCGTCCCTAGCCCGGGCCGAATGGGCTCCCTCATCGGCGGCCCGCTGCGTTCCCTAAGGTAGGACTTCTATTTTTTATTTGTTATTTACTGATTGATTTTGGTGCTTTAGGGGCAGGGTTCCTTCTATTTTTTTATTTGTTAATTATTGATTGCTTATTACTTTGATCTTGGTGCTTTAGGGGCAGGGTTCCTTCTGTTTTATTTGTTAATTAATTGCTTATTACTTTTCGTGCTTTGTTTGGTGCTTGGTGGTGCTTTAAATGTAGTTACTTGCGTCGATTCCTTAACTCTAGGTAAGGTTTTTCTGTGCTGACAGAGTTGGCAACATACGCTGGCCTAAGTTAGTTTGGAGCAACTATTTGCTGGCCAAACGCCTAAAACAGGGGGAAGTGGCTGGGAACGTCCCCTTTTGACAAAAAAACTGAACTAAAAAAAAAACCTAACTAACTCACTTACACTGGCGCAAATTAAATGGCCAGAATTGCAACTAAAAAGATAGTCCAGAAAAATCAAGTTACTCCAAAAAAAAAAGGAGCAACTCCTGGGGAAACTTGGGCCCGAGCTAAAGAGCACATTCATTACTGCCATCGCACAGACTAGTAATCAAGCCAGAAATCTTTCTGATCTGTGTAAGCCAGTACCGCAACACAAACATAAAACAGTAACCAACGTAGGAGGTACTCAAGTCAGCAGCCATGCACTGAAACAGCATGTACAAGACACAACTCCAGAAACAGATTCCGTCTCAAGACCAGGTCTCAACGATGGTGGTTTACAGACAGATGTTTTTAAGACACAATCGGGGAAATTATTTGGAAATTTGTTGCTGTGTTTTGCTATTTTTTTAATCTATTTGTGACGCTGGGAAAGGTTCAGTGGGGTGCAAAACCCAACATGACTTATGAAATCAGTTTCAAAAAATTATCTAAACCGTATGAGTGTCTGCTTCTATGGTAGCTGTCAGTTCCCCACTTCTCCATTCTGGTAATAGAGACAGGGAGAAACAGTTTTCCACACATTCTTCTTCAAACAAAAATGAACACATTTGAGACAAATTGGTGTCTCATACCCGATGGACATGTCAAATGTTTCACATGCCTTATATACACTGTTTTCCCAACTGGCACATGCCAGAATCAAGACTTATGGATGGATTGATAGATAGCTAAGGGATGTAACACAAGAGTGCAGCTCAAGACAACTAAGATGAGAAAGTATTTCAGATTTCTTTTCAATTGAATCTAGTGGTTGCTGGGAGCAGAGAATAACTTGGGATCGGTTTCCTCTCACCGAATGCCAGCACCAGTAACCCCGGATTATCATAACTCCGTCACACTGCATAACTTTCTCGAAAGCTGAGTTGAGGTGGTAGTGTTTGGTGAAGGTGCAGAACTTCTTCCAATTTCCTGGGAAAAATGTCTTGGTTAATACTTTCCTGAATGTAGTCCATATCTGGCTCTCACACAAATGGAACGGTGGAAAAGTTTGGGGCACGGACAACTTTTTGCCCGGGCGCGGTACTGCTCCCGACTCCTGCCAAATTCGGTGGGAGTTTCGAGGCGGCGCTAACCGATCGTGCACCACGCCTACTGGTAGCGCCCCGGGCCACGAAGGTGACGTCATCACCGTGCGCAGGGACCGGTTTTGGCTCCAGAGCGATGCCCTGCTGCAGCTTCGCGGGGCGAAATTAAAAGGGAGATGCGACGGTGAAAAATTTTTAAAATGGCCGGATTAGCGGCCGTGGCCTTGTTCACTGCAGAACGCGGAGTTTGTGCCGTCATCTTGTAGCCCGACGCTCCGCTTGTGTGCCGGGCTGCTCTCATGGCACCCCGCTCCATGGTAGTCCAGCGATGGCCCCTTCCCCGTCCTGCAAAGTTGGCAGCATGGCCCTCCCCTTTAATGGAAGGGGCGGGTACTGTCTTCCTGCCAGCGCTTGGCGTCCCTCCGCATAATGCTGGAAACTCGTGTCCTTTTGCGCCCGGTCCTGCCCCCGAGAGGAAGTGGAGTGCGAGATTTTGCATTCCTCTCGGGGGCAGTAAGCCCAATAAAGCTCGCGGGGCGAGACTTCGGCGCCTGGTGCAGAATCTCCCGCCTCATGGCTGTTACCACCCCCACACCCAACTTTCAGCTGAATGTCTATTGATTCCATATATACATATGATCGAACACACATGACCAGATGACTAGCATATTCAACAACAACTTATATTTGTATAGCGCTTTTAACGTAGTGAAATGTCCCAAGGTGCTTCACAGGAATATCATGAGATAATAATTTGACACCGAGCCACATATGTAGAAATTAGTGCAGGGGCTAGGTCAAAGAGGGAGGTTTTAAGTAACGTCTTGAAGGAGGACAGAGAGGTGGAGAGGCGGAGAGGTTTAGGTAGGGAGTTCCAGAGTTTGGGGCCCAGGCAACAGAAGGCACGGCCACCAATGGTGGAGTGATTGTAATCAGGGATCCTCAAGAGGGCAGAATTAGAGGAACGCAGACATCTCGGGGGAGTTGTGGGGCTGGAGGAGATTACAGAGATAGGGAAGGACGAGGCCTTGGAGGGATTTGGAAATAAGGATGAGAATTTTGAAATCGAGGCATTGCTTTACCGGAAGCCAATGTAGGTCAGTGAGCACGGGGGTGATAGGTGAGCGGGACTTGGTGTGAGTTAGGACATGGGCAGCCGAGTTTTGGATCACTTCTAGTTTATGTAGGGTAGAATGTGGGAGGCCAGCCAGGAATGCGTTGGAATGGTCAACTCTAGAGGTAACAAAGGCATGGATGAGGGCTTCATCAGCGGATGAACTGAGGCAAGGGCGGAGACGGGCGATGTCACGGAGGTAGAACTTGTGCCTTGCAGATGGTGTAAAGGCTTTGGGGAGTCAGGAGGTTTGACACTCGCCGCAGAATACCCAGCCTCTGACTTACTCTTGTAGTCACAGTATTTATGTGGCTGGTGCAGTTAAGTTTCTGTTTAATGGTGACCCCCAGGATGTTGATGTTGGTGGATTTGACGATGGTAATCCCAGTGAATGTCAAAGGGAGGTGATTAGACTTTGCGGTCATGCATATCCCTACAGTTTCATTGGCTCACAATATCATGGTGCTCGCTCCACACAAAGCAAACTGACAGATGCCTGACAGCTATTCTGTTACAATCTTAGTTATGCTGGAAAAGCCACGGTTTAAGTCCTATTGAATGATGAGTTTCTACATCTAGTCTGATCAATATTGAAACAGAATAGCTGTCAGGCATCTGTCAGTTTGCTTTGTGTGGAGCGAGCAGCATGATATTGTGAGCCAATGAAACTGTAGGGATATGCATGACCACAAAGTCTAATCACCTCCCTTTGACATTCACTGGGATTACCATCGTCAAATCCACCAACATCAACATCCTGGGTGTCACCATTAAACACAAACTTAACTGCACCAGCCACATAAATACTGTGGCAACAAGAGCAAGTCAGAGGCTGGGTATTCTGCTGTGAGTGTCTCACCTCCTGACTCCCGAAAGCCTTTCCACCATCTACAAGGCACAAGTCAGGAGTGTGATGGACTGATCTCCACTTGCCTGGATGAGTACAGCTCCAACAACACTCAAGAAGCTCAAAACCAATGAGGACAATGCAGCCCGCTTGATTGGCACCCCATCCACCACCTTCAACATTCACTCCCTCCACCACCGGCGCACCGTGGCTGCAGTGTGTACCGTCTACAAGATGCACTGCAGCAACTCACCAAGGCTTCTTCAAAACCACCTCCCAAACCCACAACCTCTACTGCCTCGAAGGACAAGCGTAGCAAGTGCATGGGAACACCATTACCTCCATGTTCCCCTCCGAGTCACACACCATGATGACTTGGAAATATATTGCCATTCCTTCATCATCACTGGGTCACAATCCTGGAACTCACTCCCAAACAGCACTGTGTGAGTACCTTCACCACAAGGACTCCAGCGTTTCAAGAAGGCGGCTCACCACCACCTTCTCAAGGGGCAACTAGGGAGGGGCAATAAATGCCGGCCTTGCTAGTGATGCCCACATCCTGAGAATGGATTAAAACAAAACATATGACTGTGACTTATGTAATGATGCTCAGTGATCACCAAGGTTACGATCAATATTCCGTTTCTGGTACATATTAGAAATGAGATTACAGTTTGACAGAAATATCAAGTAGCACTTTCACAGAACATGTCTTACTTCTAATGAATATTGTCAGTACTGTCGATAGAAAGTACAACAGTGGCTACACTTCAAAACATGCTTCATAGACTGCAAAGCATTTTGGGACATCCTGAGGTCATAAAAGACTCCATATAAATGCAAGTTCATTCTTCTTCTCTTTCTGGCAAGAAGAACAGGTGTGATAGCCTGGAAATTCACGTGCAAAATGGAGGTAAACAGTACAATGTGAGTGTTTGCACGAAATGCATTGCATACATGTTTATTCCTGATATTTGAGACTTGCATATATACAATGTTCAGTGTGACTTCCCAACCACACAGTGGGCTGATAAGTGGAATATTTGTACCAGTTCCACAGCTGACTGAGATAAAGGACAGTAGGTGCTGTTTAATATTCGGTATTGTTGCATGCAAGCAAGGAAGGAGCTCGCGCTGGAAAAATGCTGAACAATGGAAGGCTCTGAGTCATGCCCCTCCAGAGTTACAGATGCCACACTCCAAACTATGCTGCTGAAAGTGAAGAAAAGGAAGGGTTGCTTTCTCAAACACTGAATGGCATTCTCCGCAGAATATTGGTGCAATAGGAGATAACTGACAGGTGACTGCTATCACCAACAAAATTTTACATTTGTACAGCGCCTCGAATGTCAAAAAGCTTCCCAATTGCTTCATAGGACCGTAATGACAATAATTGACATTGAGCCAAAGAAGGAGATATTAGGACAAGTGACTAAAAGCTTGGTCAAAAGAGATACGATTTAAGAAGAGTCTTCAAGTCGGAGAGAGGTAGAGAGAGAGAGAGAGGTTTGGATAGGGAATTCTAGAGTTTAGGGCCAAGATGGCTGATGGGATAGCCGCCAATGGTGGGGCAAAAGGAGTGGGGGATGAACAAGAAGACAGAGTTGGAAGAATGCAGATTTCTCAGAGGGCTGTAGGGCTGAAGGAGTTACAATGGGCTAGAATTTCCCGAACCTGTTTGTCAGGTGCCCTCACCCAAGGTGCATCGTTTTTGTCCGCCTCCAAATGCGCCGAAAAAAGACGTCGGTATTCTGACCGCTCCCCAGCCTCTCTTCGGTCGTGGTACAGCGTGGCCCAATGGATTGGGGGCGGAGCCAGGTTCCGGCGCTGAAAACAGTGCCGGGACCTCTACACATGCGCGCTAGAGTCTGCGTGCATGTGCAGTAGCTCCTGGCAGGCCGTTTCAGCAAACGCTGTGGGAGGGGCCCAAAGCACACCGTCCCTAGCCCTGGCCGAATGGGCTCCCTCATCGGCGGCCCGCTGTGTTCCCTAAGGTAGGACTTCTATTTTTTATTTGTTATTTACTGATTGATTTTGGTGCTTTAGGGGCAGGGTTCCTTCTATTTTATTTGTTAATTAATTGCTTATTACTTTTTGTGCTTTGTTTGGTGCTTGGCGGTGCTTTAAATGTAGTTACTTGCGCCGATTCCTTAACTCTAGGTAAGGTTTTCCTGTGCGGACAGAAGCGGCCACATACGCTGGCCTTAGTTAGTTTGGAGCAACTATTTGCTGGCCAAATGCCTAAAACAGGGGGAAGTGGCTGGGAACGCCCCCTTTTGAAAAAACAACTGAACTAAAAAAAACCCTAACTAACTCACTTACACTGGCGTAAATTAAATGGCCAGAATTGCAACTGAAAAAAATAGTCCAGAAAAATCAAGTTGCTCCAAAAAAAAAGGAGCAACTCCTGGGGAAACTGGGCCAAATTATCGGGATGGATGAGTCCATCGAGAGATGAGAATTTTAAAATTGAGACAGTGATTGTTCTGGAGCCAATGTCGGCCAGTGTTCACAGGGGTGATGGCTGAGTGGAGCTGGGTGTCGGTTAGAACACGGGCAGAATAGTTTTGGATGAGCTCAAGTTTATAGAGGGTGGAAGATGGAAGGCCGGCCAGGAGAGCATTAGAATGGTTGAGTCCAGAGGTAACAAAAGCATGGATGAGGGTTTCTGCAGTCGAGAAGCTGAGGTAGAAACATAAACAGGCAATGCTATGGAGAAGGAAGTAGGCGGTCTTTGGGATGAAGTGGATATGGGGTTGGAGTCTTGGTGCTGGATCAAATAGGACGCCCAAGTTGTGAACCGTTTGGTTCAGCCTGAGGCAGTGGCTTGGGGCGGGGGCGGGGTTAATGGAATCGTTGGCAAGGGAACGGAATTTGTGGCAGGGCCAAAATCAATGGCTTTGGTCTTGACAATGTTTAATTGGCCCATCCAGGGCTGGATGTCAGACAAACACCAGGGCGGTGAAGATGTCAAAAGAAGTAGTGCAGAGGTCAGGCTGGGTGGCGACTGCGTACATGTGGAACCTGACAGAATGTCTTTGGATGATGTCACCGAGGGACAGCATGTAGATGAGAAATAGGAGAGGACCAAGATAGATCACTGGTGGTCACCAGAGGTAACGTGACGAGAAGCCATTGCAAGTGAGTCTATGGCTATGACTGGACTGGTAAGAGTGGAATCAGTCAATGGCAGTCTCAGTCAGTTGGACAGCGGACCAGATGCATTGAAGGATAATGGTGCGGTCAACAGTGTCAAAGGCTGCAGAGAGGCCGAGAAGAATGTGGTGGGATTGTGCATCATGGTCACAGGCACAGAGGATGCCATTTGTGACTTTGATCAGAGCCGTTTCAGTGCCATGACAGGGGTGTAAACCTGATTGGAGAGATTCAAACATGGCGTTCCTGGAAAAGTGACCATGGATTGGGGAGGCGACAACATGTTCAAGGATTTTGGAGACGACAGGGAAGTTGGAGAGAGGGAGGTTGTTTTTAAGGACAGAGGGGTCAAGGGTGGGATTGTTGAGGAGTGCGATATTGACGGCAGGTTTGAAAAGGGACCGTGCCCGAGACGAAGGTACTATTTATAATCTCAGCTCGCATGGGAGCCAGGAGTCAGAGGTGATCAATAGTTTAGTAGCAATAGGATCAAGAGGTGGGTCTTGTGGATAAGCTGAGCTTGGAGAGGGCATGAGGAATCACCCAAAGGACTGGAATCGAAATATACGAGAAGGCCAAATGCATGAGGAAATGGCACATCTAAAGGAAGCTGCCATGGTAAATATCTTGAATTGATCTCTAAGCCAAATAACTGTCCCAATTATAAAGGTGTTTCCTCAAAAGCTGTTACTTTGTTAAATTTCTGCCCGATTCAAAGCAGCTATACCTACCACCATTTGAATGTATATAACATGGTGTATATACAAGATGCAACTGTTGTCACATTGGACTGCCAAAGGAGCTACATCGTGCAAATCTCAGCTGCATTATACATCTTCATTTGCTAATATATATGATGCGTTGCAGATAAAACGCATGAGGAGTTAAAAAGCTAAAGAAATAAAGACTAACATTTCTATCACACCTTTCACAACCCCTGGATGTCCCAAAGTGCTTTACAGATAATTGAGTCATTTTGAAGTGTAGTCGTTGCTATAATGTAGGAAATGCATGAGCCAATTTGCAAACAAACAGCAATGTGAAATTGACCAGATCATTTATTTTAGTGATGTTGCTTGAGCGATAAAGGTTGACCAGGACACCAGAGAGATCTCCCCTGTTCATCTTCAAAATAGTCCCCGGGGTCTTTTACGCCCACTTGAGTGGGCAGATAAGGCCACGATTTAATGTCTCATCTGAAAGACGGCCCCTCCGACAATGCAGCATTCTCTGAGTACGGCATTGAAGTGTCAATCGAGATTTTGTACTCAAGACTCTGCCATGGGACTTGCACCCATTTATGTGAAACCTCCATCATTCCACACAAGCCCACACCTTCCATTCCACTATCAGAGCTTGGTTGTTCAGCCACAATGTCTGACCATCAGGATTTCCCTTCAAAAAACATTGAGCTTGCAACCGATCTATGCCTTCAAAAGCCTCCTAAAAATTGCTCTCTTCGAACTGTGCCTTCCATCGCCACCCTGCCTATCCTGCCAAGTTCCTTCGCTGTTCTGCATGGTGTCACCTTTCCCTTTGTAAAGTGCTCCAAAGTCATCTCCGTGATGCAGTCTGAGTGCTGTGGTCGGAGAAACTTTTCGTTTGTAATTTGCAGAGCGTCCGCTTGACAGCCACACCAGCACACCGCAGTAAACCTTCATGTGAAAATGATCAAATGGCCAAGAACCAAAGATGTTTTGTGGATTATTGTCACACCTTGTAAATGGGAATCACGATTTGAACTTTATGGACGATGTGAAGAAGAGCTGCTGGATTCAAGTTACATTGCAGATGATTAAGTTTCGATACAAATGCAAAATACTGCGGATGCTGGAATCTGGAATAAAAACAGAAAATGCTGGAAATCTCAGCGGGTCAGGCAGCATCTGTGGAGAGAGAAACAGAGTTAACGTTTCGGGTCGATGACCCTGTGTCAGAACTGGAGAGTGTTCGGAAAGAACAGATTCTTATGAAGCACTGAAAGGGGGAGGGGAAGAAAGATCAAAAGGGAAGGTCTGCGATAGGGTGGAAGGAAGGAGAGATTAGAGACACAAAAGGGATGATGGGCCAACGTTTAGATGAAGTTTAGATGTAAGGTTCTAGGAGTTTGTTCAACTTTTGTAAATAAAAATTACTAAGTATTTATACATTTCATTAATGCCTGAAAACGCACTTATGAAACTGACAACCTCTGTGTCTGTCTCAATAACCATTATTTTCTGAATAGATCTATATTGTAATTGCTACTGCATTTAATTGGAATAACAGTAAAAATTGAGTGAACTAGAGTGGATTTTACAGCTCACTTCAGTTTGGGGAATTGGTAGCTCTTTCTTTTCACAGAACAATCACTTTTGCTGTTTCTAAACCCAAGTTATGTAAGTTAAAACCTTTAGCTTTCAGTCAATACTACATTGCGGCAACGGCAGGTCATCTCAGTTCCCACTGGAGACAAGATCAAGCTGAAATAAGAGAACATCCATGGAAAGTATTAAAACAGAATCAAATTACGGTTATAGTCAGGTTCTTCCGTCCCTGTGAGGAAGAGCGAATGTTGCTGGAGGCAATGATTGAAGTCAGCACCTTGTTACTTTAGTTCAGACAGCTTTTGGAAACACGCCAGCTCTGATACAGCCAGGCCGTGGCTTAGACTTTCGGCTTGATCAACTTGAAGATGAACTACCATGTTTAATTCTGAGAAAACTGCGTGTTACTCCATCAGAAACATTTAGGGAATTGGTGGCAGGGAGGAAATTATTGGAAGTTTATCACTACTAAGAAATGTAATTTTGAAAACAGTTTGACCCATGGCTGTTTTAACATGTTAAAGACATTTCATTTGGATATAGTATTGACTACTACTGCATACTATTTGTATAATACAATAAATTAAAGGCTTTAAAATAACTTATAACACAATATTTTAACAGGATAAACTATATTTTCACCAAGACACAACATAATATGTTAGAATCCAGTGTGTTACACATTTCATGTGATGTTGACTAATATGTCCCTGCTATACTATAAATGCACACGAGGCCCACACTTGAGAGAAGGTCACTCTGTGACCTGTTACCTTTATTACCAAGATCTCAAGAGACAGACGGTGGGTGGAGCTTCCCCTTTTATACCGAAAAGTCCAGGTTAGGAGTGTCTCCCACAAGCTCACCCCCTTGCGGTCAGTGTTCTCAAGGTGTACAACTTAGGTCAGCTTATATATGGGTTACAATGACAGTTGAATACATGACATCACCATCCCCCCCAAAGTCTTATTGGGATCACAGGTTAAGGCTCTCTGGTGGTTTACGCTCCCTTGTAGAGCGCCTGAGTTGGGGCCCCGGTTGTTGGGCGCTGGCCTGAGTGTCTGCTGTTTGCGGTGCCTCAGGCCTGTCCGGACTGCCCACAGTGACTGGGCTCTCCTCCACTTGGTTCCGGTGTTCGGTCACCTGTGGTGGAGTAAACTCTACATCGTGTTCTTCCTCTGTTTCTTCTATGGGGTTGCTGAACCTCCTTTTAGTTTGATCCACGTGTTTGCGGCAGATTTGTCCATTGGTAAGTTTAACTACCAAAACTCTATTCCCCTCTTTGGCAATCACAGTGCCTGCAAGCCATTTGGGCCCTGCAGCATAATTAAGGACAAAAACAGGATCATTGACATCAATACATCGCGGCCTCGCATTCCTGTCATGGTAGTCACATTGTGACTGACGCCTGCTCTCAACAATTTATTTCATAGTAGGGTGTATAAGGGATAACCTGGTTTTGAGCGTCCTTTTCATTAGCAGCTCTGCAGGTGGAACCCTTGTGAGTGAGTGTGGTCGGGATCTATTGGCCAACAGGAGGCGTGATAAGCGGCTTTGTAGGGAACCCCCTTGGATTCTGAGCATCCCCTGTTTGATTATCTGCACTGCTCGTTCCACCTGGCAGTTTGAAGCCGGTTTGAACGGTGCCATTCTGACATGGTTGATTCCATTGCCTGCCATGAAGTCCTGGAATTCAGTGCTTGTGAAGCACGGACCAAGACATCCGGTAGACCATGGGCGGCAAACATTGCCCGTAGACTTTCTACCGTGGCAGAGGATGTGCTTGAATTTAAAATGGCACACTCAATCCTACTACAACCAAAAATATTTTTCCCATGAAAGGACCTGTGTAGTCCACATGGATGCGTGACCATGGCTTGGCAGGCCAGGACCAGGGGCTAAGGGGGGCTTCCCTGGGTGCGTTGCCCAGCTGAGCACACGTGTTGCACCTGCGAACACAAAGTTCCAGGACTGCATCTATCCCTGGCCACCAAACGTGTGACCTGGCAATTGCCTTCATCATGACAATGCCCAGGTGCTCATTGTGAAGTTCTCTGATAAACAACTCTCTGCCCTTCTGGGGCATGACTACTTGGTTTCCCCATAGTAGGCAATCGGCCTGAATCGAGAGTTCATCCTTGCGCCTATGAAACGGTTTGAACTCCTCAGGGCATGCCCCGTACGTGGCTGCCCAGTCCCCGTTCAGGACACATTTCTTAACTAAAGACAGTAGTGGGTCTTTATTTGTCCAGACTTTAACCTGACAGGCTGTCACAGGTGAGATTTCGCTTTCGAAAGCTTCAACAGCCATGACCATCTCAGCATAATGCTCAGCTGCCCCCTCAGTGGTGGCTAGTGGGAGCCTGCTGAGTGCATTGGCGCAGTTTTCGGTGCCTGGTCTGTGCCGAATTGTGTAGTCATAGGCGGCTAACGTGAGTGCCCACCTCTGTATGTGGGCCGATGCGTTTGCATTTATGGTCTTGTTGTTGGCCAAAAGGGACGTTCGGGGTTTGTGATCTGTCTCCAGCTCAAATTTCCTGCCAAACAGGTACTGGTGCATTTTTTTTACTGCATATACGCTAGCGCTTCCTTTTCTACCATCCAGTAGCCCCTTTCTGCCTGGGACAGACTTCTGGAGGCATAAGCTACTGGCTGTAACTGACCATTGGTATTCACATGCTGCAACACACATCCGACACCATAGGACGACGCATCGCACGTTAAAATTAGTTACTTACACGGGTCATATAACGTTAACAGTTTGTTGGAGCACAACAAATTACGTGCTCTATCAAAAGCCCTTTCCTGGCTGTCCCCCCAGACCCAATCATGACCGTTGCATAGGAGCACGTGTAGCGGCTCTAACAGCGTGCTCAATTTGGGAAGAAAGTTGCCAAAATAGTTCAGGAGCCCCAGGAACGAACGCAGCTCCGTCGTGTTACGGGGTCTGGGTGCTCTCTGGATCGCTTCCGTTTTGGACGCAGTAGGTCTGATCCCGTCTGCTGCTACCCTCCTCCCCAGGAATTTTACCTCTGGAGCTAGGAAGATGCACTTCGCCTTTTTCAGTCACAGCCCTACCTGGTCCAGTCTGCGTAGCACCTCCTCCAGGTTGTGGAGGTGTTCTTCAGTATCATGACCCTTGATGAGGATGTCGTCTTGAAAAACCACCGTCCTTGGAATCGACTTGAGGAGGCGTTCCATATTTCGCTGAAAGATCGCGGCAGCCGAACGAATCCCGAACGGACATCTGTTATACTCAAACAACCCCTTGTGTGTCGTGATGGTGGTCAGCTTCTTCGACTCACTCGCCAGCTCCTGGGTCATGTAAGCTGAGGTCAGGTCCAATTTTGCAAAGAGATCCTCCGCTCTCGGTAGCGGGTACTGGTCTTGGAGTGACACCCAATTGATGGTGGCCTTGTAATCGCCACATATCCTGATCGACCCATCCGCCTTGAGCACCAGCACGATCGGGCTCGCCCAGTCACTGAATTCGACTGGCGAGATGATGCCTTCCCTCAGCAGGCAGTCCCATTCGCATTCTATCTTTTTCTGCATCACGTACGGCACTGCTCTGGCCTTGTGGTGTACTGGCCTGGCGTCCGGGTTTATGTGAATCACTACCTTGGCCCCCGTGAAAGTGCCGATGCCGGGTTGAAATAATGAGTTAAATTTGTCCAGGACCTGTGAGCATGGTACTCGTTCCACAGAAGAAATTGCATTGACATCACCCCATTTACAGTTCATGACAGCAAGCCAACTCCTCCCCAGTAGTGCAGGACTGGCCCCCGGGACAATCCAGAGTGGCAACCTGTTCTCCGAATCTTTGTGGGTCGCGACTACTGTGGCGCTGCCTAGCACCGGAATGATCTCCTTTGTATATGTCTGTAGCATTGCATCAATCGGCAATAATTTTGGCCTCCTGGCCTTCGACATCCACAACCTTTCGAACTGTTTGATACCCATCAGGGACTGGCTGGCCCCTGTGTCTAGCTCCATTAATACTGGGATGCCATTGAGGAGCACTTTCATCATTATCGGTGGAGTCCTGGTATATGAACTGTATATGTGCTCCACATGAACTCGCTGAACTTCAGCTTCCAGTGATTTCCCCCAGTATTCATTTGGCCTCATAGGGCTTACATCGGGCCAGTCCTCCTCGTTCATCAACCTGGCTGCAGGCTTCCTGCACATACGCGCCAAGTGACTGCTGACATTGCAGTTTCTGCAGGTATATTGCTGATACCTGCAAGCTCTGGCTGGGTGTTTGCCTCCACACCTCCAACATGAGCTGGAGGCCCCATTGTTGGAAACAAAAGGTTCATTACCAGTCGATCGTCTCTGACTGTCTCTGTAACTGTCCTTAAGCACTTCATTAACAGGTGTTGATGGCCCCATTACTGGCCGCATTGTCCATTGCGATGGCATGAATCGGCGTTCAGCTAGCCATTGTCTCTGTTGAATTCCCTCTTTGGGTTCGACTGCATGCTGGGGCATGTCCGATTGCCCTTGTCTGCCTAGAGAACTGTGTGCCGCGTTAACAATGTTGACTGCCTGGTCGTTTGCCGCAGTTGAGCCAAGATTGTTGCCATAAATCATTCTGGTCTCTTCCTCCCCTGAGATAATTGTCTGGGCTATCATAGCCGCTGCTTCCAAGGTCAAGTCTTTGGTCTCAATCAGTTTCCTGAAAACCCCAGCGTGCCTGCAATAAAAAAAGTCTCGCAGCATCTCTGCTCTGCATGCATCTGGGAACTTACATAGCCTCGCCAGTCACCGGAGGTCTGCCACGAAGTCTGGAACACTTTGCCCTTCTCGCCGCCGGTGTGTGTAAAACCAGTGTCTCGCCATGTGCATGCTGCTCGCCGGTTTAAGGTGTTCCCCGATCAACTTACTGAGCTCTTCGAACGTCTTGCCCGCCGGCTTCTCTGGCGCTAGCAGGTCCTTCATCAGGGAGTGCGTTCTGGATCCACAAACCGTCAGGAGATGAGCCCTGCTTTTATCGAACGAATCCTTTCCCAACCATTCCTTAGTGACAAAACTTTGCTGTAGTCTCTCAATAAAGTCGTCCCAATTGTCACCAACACAGTACCTCTCTTCTGTGCTGCTAGTGGCCATGCTCGCGTGGTTTAAATCCCAGTTTCTCGTCGCCAATAATATGTCCTTACTATACAGTATAAATGCATACGAGGCCCATACTTGAGAGAAGATCACTCTGTGACCAGTAATCTTTATTACCAAGACCTCAAGAGACAGATGGTGGGTGGAGCTTCCCCTTTTATACTGGAAAGTCCAGATTAGGAGTGTCTCCCACAAGTTCGCCCCCTGTGGTCAATGTTCTCAAGGTGTACAACTTAGGTCAGCTTATACATGGGTTACAATGACAGTTGAATACATGACATTGACTATGGTAATTACTGCCTTTCACGTACACCTCAAATGTCTCATTCATTGGATGCGAAACAATTAGGGTGTCCTGAGAATGTGATAAGGTGTGATTATATATGCAAGTTCTTTCTTTACAAAGTATTTTAAAATAGGTATTGGACATAGGTAATCAGGGCTTTTATATTACTGGCAACAACATCTAATTATTGTTTCAATTCTAACACGGCTCATTCCAGGACTTGGGCAGAAACAGTAACTCCACCACAATATGGGGGAGTCCGCTATGTTGGAGGTGCAATTCGTCGGTATATCAGTGGCTGCATTTCAAAATAATTCATAGGGAAATAAAATGCTTCAGATGTTAGTGAGACGATACTATCGGATAAATTTTCAACTTGCTGTCTGGGTGTTACACTGGCATTGTGGATCAGCCGTCTGTTATACCGACTGATCAGTTTAAATAACTGACAGACAAAGCACAATGCCAGTTTTACGGCCTTGGTGGCAAGTGGAAAATCTTCAGCGATATAAATGCAAGACTTTCTTCTCAGTGAAAGCAGTTTCAGTTTCATCTTCGAGTTACAGTAAATCATGTTATTTCACTTGTTCACTAACACATACCAATTCCAAATATTCATTGCTTTTGTTTTTACATATGGACATTTCATATCTATCTAGTATTTATCAACTCGAAAGCTGCATCAAACAAATACACCCATTAGATCAGAACCCTTGTAACACAAGTCTCAGGAGATTATTTGCAATCTTATTTTCACCCATGATCTCATTTTCAACACTGAAAATGCTGCCATAACCGGTTCTACCTTAATTGATTGACTTTTATTTTTGTATTGATACATCAGAACATAATAGGAGCAGGAGTAGGCCATACGGCCCCTTGAGCCTGCTCCGCCATTTAATACGATCATGGCTGATCCGATCATGGACTCAGCTCCACTTCCCCGCCCGCTCCCCATAACCCCTTATCCTCATATCGTTTAAGAAAGTGTCTATTTCTGTCTTAAATTTATTCAATGACCCAACCTCCACAGCTCTCTGAGGCAGTGAATTCCACAGATTTACAACCCTCTGAGAGAAGAAATTTCTCCTCATCTCTGTTTTAAATGGGCGGCCTCTTATTCTAAGATCATGCCCTCTAGTTCTAGTCTCCCCCATCAGTGGAAACATCCTCTCTGCATCCACCTTGTCAAGCCCCCTCATAATCTTATACGTTTCGCTAAGATCATCTCACATTCATTTGTGAGCAATTAATCAAATATCATGCAGTTGACATTGAAGTTCATGTCTAAATAGTTCCAATCCATATTTGGGATATTACAAATCGATTTGTAACCCATTATATGTTTACTTGAAACCTGTTTGTATGTCACTTGAATTTTGTCCATATATTCCTTTATCTTTGCTTATGATTGTTTGTGATTTTTAAATATTCCAACTGACATGTCGACAGTTCTTGTTGATGCTGGGTTATGAGCCATGAATCACATTTATTGGAACAGTCAAATGAAAATCAGTGCTGTTTCTTTCACACTGCACTTCTTATCTGTTCAGTTATTACGCACTGTTCAATGGGCTGGTCATACTATTATCGTTGGATTTTAACAGCGTTTTTCCTTCTCACTTTTCATTTCCTTTTTAGCGAAAAGTAACCGTCAGAATTTGCATGTTGTCTGTAATCGAGCAAACGGGAAGCACTTCCATTATAGTTTCAATTCATCAAAGCTACTCGATTTCCTGACAGATTATGTTATTTACATTGAAGTATTATGGTCCTCATTACACTTTGTTGCTGATTCAATTGTTGGTTTAATTGAATTGTTCACAAAATAGAAAAAGATAGCAGCCATGCCAATTAATATCATGGCAGGATATGTGGAACACATCCAGCCTTTAAAAAGTAATAGCATAACTCACGTTCACAGTGCCCGCTCTCAAACTCCTAGGCAAATGTCAACCTGAATAAATTATTACAATTTGAAAACAGGAAATAGAACAAATTGGGCTGTAATATATTATTGATTTGGAGTAGTGTGCATCCAACATAAATGATAAAAGAGTTAGCACGCAGCGACTCAAACTCCACATTTGGCAATGGGAAACAAGCTCTCTATAATTGCATCCCTGGAGAAGCAACATCACTAAGTGTACCCTGGTGTACCGCCGATACAGCTCAGATGTAATTTCTGTTGTGGAGTGATCTCTCCTCCCATGAAATCGAGAGGACAGAAAAATAATCGTTGTGAAAAGCTACTTCTGTCACTGCAAAGGACAGCAGTTTTGTGACATCTATGGAACAGCAAGGGATACTTCGTCAGAGTCAGCAACACAGACAATGCAAAAAAATTAAAAAATAATAATTAGGTCTCTTAATTTATCATTCCGAGAAGTCCAGTGTAACGCAGCAGTTAAGAACAATTATGACCGTGCTGGAAGATCCCCTGAATTGATTTGATCTGCAAATATCATTTGTTTATTCCATGTGAAACTAATGCCTTAAAAGGTTATTGCTGGGCAAAGCTGCCAACAGATTGGATCTGCTCCAACAGACACTGTGGTCTTGAATGCTGTATTTCCACAATTGGCACATGCTGGCCAACAGTTACCATCTGTTAAATGTTTAAAATAGGAAAATTATCGCTGAGAATGATGTTTGTACAAATATAACTTTGCTAAGGAAAAGAAAATGAAAATGCTGGAAATACAGCAGGTCAGTCAGAAACAGATTAACGTTTTGGTTGTGAGTCCTTCATCAGATCTTTTCTCTGCAAAATTGCTGACTGCAGTTTGTAGCCAGAGAATCGCCTGCAACAGCTTCTCTTCCCAGTCCTGCACCGTTAACTCTGGTAAACCTCAGGGATCTCTGCTTGGCCCCCTCCTATTTCTCATCTACATGCTGTCCCTTGACGACATCATCTGAAAACAGAACGTCAGGGTCCAAATGTGAGCTGGCAACATCCAGCTCCACCTCACCACCGCCTCGCTCCACCTTCCAGTGTCTCTCAATTGTCAGCCTGCTTGTCCGACATCCAGCACTGGATGAGCAGAAATTTCCTCCAACTAAACATTGGGCAAACCGAGTTTGACCGAGATGAGCTTCAAACCACATATCCGTAACATTGCCTGATTTCGCCTCTGCCTCAGCTCTTCTGCTGCTGAAGCCCTCATCCATACCTCGAGACTTAACTATTCCAACGCACTCCTGGCTGACCTCCCACATTCTGCCCTCCGTAATCTTCAGCTCATCCAAAACTCTGCTGCTTCGCACCAAGTCCCGCTCACCCATCGCTGACCTACACTGGCTCCCAGTTGAGCAAGGCCTCGATTTTAAAATTCTCATCCTGGTTTTCAAATCCCTCCATGGCCTCACCCCTGTCTATCTCTGTAACCCCCTACAGCCCCACAACCCTCCAAGTAGAGTGGACAAGGGAGAACCAGTAGATGTGATGTATTTGGACTTTCAAAAGGCCTTTGACAAGGTCACACATAAGAGATTGATATGCAAAATCAAAGCATCAGTCTGGTGAACCTTCGCTGCACTCACTTAATAGCAAGAATGTCCTTCCTCTGATTAGGAGACCAAAACGGTACACAATATTCCAGGTGAGGCCTCACCAAGACGCTGTACAACTGCAGTAAGACCTCCCTGCTCCTATACTCAAATCCTCTCGCTATGAAGGCCAACATGCCATTTGCCTTCTTCACCGCCTGCTGTACCTGCATGCCAACTTTCAGTGACTATTAAGGGATATGGAGCAAAGGCAACTACATGGAATGAGCTCACAGATCAGCCATGATTTAATTGAATGACAGAAGGTTCGGGGGGCTAAATGATCCAATTACTATGTCCCTATGTGCTTTCAGTGGCTTGGCTCCAAACTCTGGAATTGACAACGAGGTGCGCCAGTGCAGCCTTCGGCCGCCTGAGGAAAAGAGTGTTTGAAGACCAGGCCCACAAAACTGCCACCAAGCTCATGGTCTACAGGGTTGTAGTAATACCCACCCTCCTGTATGGCTCGGAGATGTGGACCATGTACAGTAGACACCTCAAGTCGCTGGAGAAATACCACCAACGAAGTCTCCGCTAGATCCGACAAATCCCCTGTGAGGACAGATGCACCAACATTAGCGTCCTCGACCAGGCCAACATCCCCAGCATTGAAGCACTGACCACACTCGATCAGCTCCGCTGGGCAGGCCACATTGTCCGCATGCCAGACACGAGATTCCAAAAACAAGTGCTCTATTCGGAGCTCCTTCACGGCAAGCAAGCCAAAGGTGGGCAAAGGAAACGTTAGAAGGACACCCTCAAAGCCTCCCTGATAAAGTGCAACATCCCCTGGGAGTCTCTGGCCAAAGACTGCCTAAATGGAGGAAGTGCATCCGGGAGGGTGCTGAGCACCTCGAGTCTCATCGCCGAGAGCATGCAGAAAGTAAGCGCAGGCAGCGGAAAGAGCGTGCGGCAAACCAGTCCCACCCACCCTTTCCCTCAACGACTGTCTGTCTCGTATTGGACTGTTCAGTCACCTAAGGACTCGTTTTAAGAGTGGAAGCAAGTCTTCCTCGATTCCGAGGGACTGCCTATGATGAAATAAAGATGGCAAAATCACCAACAGCTGCTGTCCGAAAGAGAGAAAAACACAGAAAAAAAGAAAAAAATAAGGGCAGAAGTCATGGTCTGAAATTGTTGAACTTGATGTTGAGTACAGAAGACTGTAAAGTGCCTAAACGAAAGATGAGCTGCTGTTCCTCGAGCTTGCATTGAGCTTCGTTGGAACAGTGTAGGAGGTCGAGGACAGAGAGGTCAGAGTGGGAGTGGAGCGGGGAATTAAAGTGACAGGCGACCGGAAGCTCAGGGTCACACTTACGGACTGAACGGAGGTGTTCCGCAAAGTGGTCACCCAATCTACGCTTGGTCTCCCCAATGTAGAGGAGACCACATCGTGAGCAGCCAATACAGTATTACTACATTGAAAGAAGTACAAGTAAATCGCTGTTTCACCTGGAAGGAGTATTTGGGGCCCTGGATAGTGGGAAGGGAGGAGGTCAAAGGGCAGGTGTTGCATCTCCTGCGCTTGCACGGGAAGGTGCCGGGGGAAGGGGAGGGGGTGCTTGGGGTGACTGCGGAATGGACCAGGGTGTCGCAGAGGGAGTGGGGGCGATTCCTCATGCTTTGTACCTTTGCTTCACTTTTCCCTTTCCTCACTGTGACGTCTTCTTTCTCTGCTTTATTTCCCTTTTCACTTCCCCTTTTCTCACTGATCTGATTTACCTCGCTCTTCTGTTTGTTTTTACAAACTCAACCCATTGACCGTCATGCCACTCTCACCTTGCTTTTTTTTCCCCTTTTGTGTTTGCAGTGCTGCGGGAGAGGCTGCGGGAGCGGGAAATGAAAGAGCGCGGAGAGAGACTGGGAAATAACAGATCGTGGAAAAAGCACTCAAACCCTGGAAAGGGCATGCCACGGTATTCTCCTTGGAACTGTAATCCAGGATATCGGGATTGGGAAACAAATGAACTAACATCAGCAGCTGGGGATAGCCTCAAGTCAGCTCCTGGGGGCTTGCACCACTAAAGAAAGCTGTGGTGGCCTTTGGGAATTGTCTTGGGTTCACTGAGAGAAAATGTGTCTGAAAACTAATTAATGTACAGTGCTGTTGCTCACAGAGAGTCAGCAGACATGCTGACTTATCATGACAGCAGCATGATGTGGCCATTGCAGTGCTGTGTGCACAGCAAGTACAGGGAGACACCGACTCGTATAAAAACTATAATGCCTCAAAAATAGTCTTAAATGTTAAATTTTTAAGTGAAGTGGTGTGGGAGGGGTTCCAGATACGAAGGCTTAAAAAGGTAAAGTTATCCCTGTCTTCTCCAGAACAATCAAGAGCTTCTATTATCTAATTGGAGTAACGATTTTTGGTGTATTAAATACATGACACAAAATCGAGTATACAGTTTGGAAACCAAGTGCAGCAATCACAAATGTTTACAACATTGTGGTCACTTTTAAAGCAGTGATTCTATAGATTGTTTTACAGGATTTGTAATTTTTTTAAATAAACACACAACAGCCAACTATATCTCTTGCAGGTCTCATTAGTTTTGGCTCCCTATATCAGAGCCAAGGCAGGTATGGTAGAGCAGGACTGATTAGACTCTCATTCCGAGAATGCTCTTAACAATTGGAAAATATCATTGCATCATCATCATCATCATCATCATAGGCAGTCGCTCGGAATCGAGGAAGATTTGCTTCCACTCTCAACATGAGTCCTTAGGTGGCTGCACAGTCCAAAACGAGAACCACAGTCTCTGTCACAGGTGGGTCAGATAGTCGTTGAGGGAAGGGGTGGGCAGGGAGCCTGGTTTGCCGCACGCTCTTTCCGCTGCCTGCGCTTGATTTCTGCATGCTCTCGGTGACGAGACTCGAGGTGCTCAGTGCCCTCCCGGATGCACTTCCTCCACTTAGGGCGGTCTATGGCCAGGGACTCCCAGGTGTCGGTGGGGATGTCGCACTTTATCAGGGAGACTTTGAGGGTGTCCTTGTAACGTTTCCTCTGCCCACCTTTGGCTTGTTTGCCATGGATGAGTTCCGAGTAGAGCGCTTGCTTTGGGAGTCTCGTGTCTGGCATGCGAACTATGTGGCCCGCCCAGCGGAGCTGATCAATTGTGGTCAGTGCTTCAATGTTGGGGATGTTGGCCTGGACGAGGACGCAAATGTTTGTGCATCTGTCGTCCCACGGGATATGCAGGATCCTGCGGAGACATCGCTGGTGGTATTTCTCCAGGGACTTGAGGTGTCTGCAGTACATGGTCCACATCTCTGAGCCATACAGGAGGGCGGGTATTACTACGGCCCTGTTAACCATGAGCTTGGTGACAGTTCTGAGGGCTTGGTCTTCAAACACTCTTTTCCTCAGGCGGCCGAAGGCTGCACTGGCGCACTGGAGGCGGTGTTGCATCTCGTCGCCAATGTCTGCTCTTGTTGATAAGAGGCTCCCAAGATAGGGGAAGTGGTCCACGTTGTCCAGCTGACATACAGTGATTTTAAAATACATAAGTCAGGTTGGTTCAGGTTTGGAGCAGGGCGCAGAGTTGGGGTGGAGAAAAGAATTGATTTTTAAACAAATACTCGTCAACTCCTCGTAAGGAAGTCAGGACGAAGGGCACTTTTCAGGTAAGGAAGGGTCAGTGGCTGGAGAGATTATTGAACTAGGGTGGGGCAAAGGGAGAGGACGTAGACAGGAGAGGGAGGAGGGTGAGAGAGGAGAGTAGGAATATGTAAATAGGAGGGTGAGGGCAGAGAAAGAGAGGGCGAGGAGGGCCATAGGGACAGATTAAGAAGGAGGGGAGATAGGGAGGAGGGCAAAGAGAGATCGATGATGAGAATGGGAAAGGGATAATGGGGAGAGGGTAAAGTTGAAAGGAGAGGAGGTGGAGATAAGAATGGAGATAAAGGAGAGGAATGAAGGAACCCTGGAGAGGGGCAGGAGGAAGGAAGGGGAAGCGCGAGAGAGAGAGGGGCGAGGAATGGGAGAATAAGGTGAGCAGAGGAGAGGAGAAAGGGAGAATATAAAGAACTGTATTCTCTTAGTGGTATACCCTTTTGTGTTGTTAGTTGGGATGCTTGTACTTGGATGAGGGTGAGTGTGAGGGGTGGCTAGTGAGATGGGGATGTGATAATGTAGAGAGAGGAATGGGTGTAAGCAAGGATGTGCAGGAGTAGGGTAAGGAAGGCAGAGTGATGGGGATGTGATGAGTGGCTTTTATACCACTTCTGCAGCTTTGGCAAATTGACAGCTGCAGAAGTGGTATAAAAGCTACCATTTCACAGCTGTTCACTTTCCAATGTCAGAAGCTGATGCCTTATGGATTTCGAAGAAACTTTTGTGCTGAATGTAGTTTGGAAGTGTTTGCAGTGATCTCTCTATTCACTGTCACCTCCTTGGAGCAACCTCTCTGACCATTGACAACTTGCTTCTGTCATCTCAACCTCCCTTGCCATCTATTCCAGCAGCATTGGTGTCCTTGAAAAAATCTCGCCCTGATCCTCAGAATCGCACCACAATCAGCCCCAACACCAACTTCACTAAACACACCAGCATCACCAACAACAACACCAAACCTTCTCCGCAATCACCTGATGCTGCATAGGATAGAGGCCATCAGCACCTGACCACATTGCTGCCCAGGAGGCCAGGGATGGCCTCACCATGGCCAGATTTACTTCACTTGATGTGGTACACCCCGGCTGCTAAATGATGCGCCAGGTTGGCACAATCCCACACCAACACCATAAAGCATCTCTGAAATCCGAGTCATTCCTTTCACACTCATCCACATTGTGCAGGGTACCGTTATGTCTCACCATTCACTGCAACTCACTAAGCCACTTCCAAAGGTGCACACAAATCTGTCCAAGAACACAGAGTGTTCAAATAAAGATTTCAATGTTTGACAACACATTAGCAGAAACTCCACATGAACATTGGCAAAAACACCCAAGTGCCTACCCTTTTGTGTTGTTAGTTGCGATGCTTGCACTCGGATGAGGGTGAGTGTGAGGGGTGGCTAGTGAGATGGGGGAAGTGATGATGTAGATAGAGAGGAATGGGTGGAGGTGCAAGGTCAGATGGTGTAAGCAAGGATGTGCAGGAGTAGGGTAGGGAAGGCAGAGTGATGGGGATGTGATGAGTGGCACAGCAGGATGAGGTTGAGTGTGGCTTTGCAGTAACATTTCATGATCTACTGAGATCATTGAAAGGTTTGCACCACTACAGCCAGGTCCTCCTGACCATATCCCTGCTTGTGACCTCCTGTGCAATGTGCAACCAGGCTGCGTTGGTGTCCTGGGGAGGTCTCTTCTGCCCATTGGAAGGGAAGGGAACCTCCCTGCATGCTGTGACTCCCTCCATAAGCATATGGGGAGAGTCATGGGAAAGCTGGGTGCAGCTGTGCCCCTCTGTGCCGTGTTTGTCAGTGTTTATAGCACCTCAATGCTGTAGAATACTGACAGCACAACTGTAAAAAAAAAAGGGCCATTGTCCCTTTCAGGAAACCGTCTGATGACACATCATCAGATTACGTAATCTGACCCACTTCCTGTTAATTGGTCGGGAACCTCGCAGGGCGGGGCTTAACAAGCCCCATCAAAGGAAGATTGTGTTGAGAGGCGGGTTGAAGCCGGGAGCGTGTTCCTCACACGCCACCGATGCCGGCCACACCAGTCTCGCCACTGTTGGCAAAATCGCGGACATGGAATTTAATTATACATTTTTTTAAAGATGCAAGAATGTGAAGATACATAATAAAATTTCCATTATCTGCATTGTGATTATTTGACCAGAATAATCAAGGGGTATGGCGAGAAAGCAGGAATGGGGTACTGAAGTTGAATGTTCAGCCATGAACTCATTGAATGGCGGTGCAGGCTAGAAGGGCCGAATGGCCTACTCCTGCACCTATTTTCTATGTTTCTATGTTTCTACCTGACTTTTCAGAGCACAAAGCCTCAGTGCCCAGCTTCCTCTTTTACTTCTATTTCATCTTTTCTTGGTGCATAAAACAAATGTTTCTTTTTGTCATTTGTATTGCAGTTGTCTTCAATTCTGTGCTTTGGGTATTTCTGTACCATGCATGTCAATTCAGAGATCTTAAATATACATCAATTTCTATTCGGGATAATGGAGGGGGCTGTTGTAATTGAGGGCGGAATTTAAGGCCCTGACAATCTGCATTGCCATTTGGACTGTCTTAATGTCAGCAAGGCAGGGCAAGACTACCACCCTCTGGTGGATGAATTATGCGGCTAACCCCACAGACAAGTGCAGGGTCAACTCGTTCAATCAATGGCCTGGATTTTGCAGTCAGCGGCGAATGAACAGCGCTCGCTGTTCATTATGTTTACAGCTGCCCACAGACTTTTCGTGGGCTTTTGTGCGGCAACTTTCGGTCATTGGGACTCTGATCAAGTGCAGCGCCCTCTAAAGGGGGTCTCGGACCTGCGTGAACAGGCCAAGCACCAGTGCGTCTCTTCAACCAATCAGATTAAAGAAAAAGAATCCTCATTGAGACACCCAGTCTAAGCCAGTCGGCGTAAGTTACAATATTCAATTCAATGTAAAAGGAAAGCAAAATAAATAGGGGGAAAGAAAGATGGGATTAAGAGAGAGATATGAACGAAAAAGAAAGAGTTGCATTTATAAAGCACCTTTCACAACCACCAGTTGTCCCAAAGCACTTTTCAGCCAATAAAATACTATTTTTTTGAAGTGTAGTCACTGTTGTAATGTAGGAAACACGGCAGCGAATGTGTGCACAGTAAGCTCCCACAAACAGCAGTGTGATAATGACCAGATAATCTGTTTTTGTTTTGTTGATTGAGGGATAAATATCAGCCATATAAAAGAGACAGAAATAAAAATAATTTTTAAAAGTTCAACTTTTAAGTTTAAAACTCACCAGCAATAATTAAAATTTGAAGGAATGAGACTTCACACTTGCAAAAATAAATGTTCAGAGCGGTCATTTGGCAGTAATTAAGACTGATTCACTGACAGGCCCTAACTTTTCGTGGTGTGTTGAGAGGGTATCCAGTGGGTAAGTACGTCAACTTTACATCCTTCATGTGTTTCAATGCTGAGTCTCTCGGCAAGGTACCGGGTATCGAGAAGCTTGTGGAGCAGCAGGGGAAATCGGACAGCATCTACCTGATTTCCATGTTTAACTGCGCATGTGTGGACGCTGTAAGCTGCTGTCCGATATACTCCTCAATAACCGATAGTCTCATCGTTATTCCGACCACAAAATCTGGGCCATTTGTGTGTGAGACCAGGAATACAAATCCTGTGTAATATGGGAGAATATCCTCATCACACAGATCAATGGAGAGTCCGGCAGCTTTATATCATTCTGCAACTGTCCAAACCATCCCACACTGCAGCGTCCCAAGGGGAGTAGGTGTCCTCCCTCATTAAAAGCACACACTCAAATACAACAGAAAATCAGTGTCGTCGGTCTCTTCTAAATTAAACGTATCAAGAATTCTTTGAAAAAAGAGACTATTTTTTAATAAAACATGACACAAACTCAAAATATGATGGCTCCTCGTAGATATAATTCATGCAGCCAACATTCTAACACATACTCAATTGAGTATAGAAACATAGAAATATAGAAACATAGAAAATAGGTGCAGGAGTCGGTCATTCGGCCCTTCGAGCCTGCACCGCCATTCAATAAGATCATGGCTGAACATTCCTTCAGTACCCCTTTCCTGCTTTCTCTCCATACCCCTTGATCCCCTGAACCGTAAGAGCCATATCTAACTCCCTCTTGAATATATCCAGTGAACTGGCATCAACAACTCTCTGCGGCAGGGAATTCCACAGGTTACCAACTCTCTGAGTGAAGAATTTTCTCCTCATCTCAGTCCTAAATGGCCTACCCCTTATCCTAAGACTATGTCTCCTGGTTCTGGACTTCTCCAACATCGGGAACATTCTTCCCGCATCTAACCTATCCAGTCCCATCAGAATCTTATATGTTTCTATGAGATCCCCTCTCATCCTTCCAAACTCCAGTGAATAAAGGCCCAGTCGATCCAGTCTCTCCTCATATGTCAGCCCAGCCATCCCTGGAATCAGTCTGGTGAACCTTCGCTGCACTCCCTCAATAGCAAGAACGTCTTTCCTCAGACTAGGAGACCAAAACTGTACACAATATTCCAGGTGAGGCCTCACTAAGGCCGTACAACTGTAGTAAGACCTCCATGCTTCTATATTCAAATCCTCTAGCTATGAAGGCCAACATACGATTTGCCTTCTTTACCGCCTGCTGTACCTGCGGGCCCACTTTCATTGATTGATGAACCATGACACGCAGGTCTCGTTGCACCTCCCCTTTTCCTAGTCTGCCGTCATTCAGATAATATTCTGCCTTCGTGTTTTTGCCCCCAAAATGGATAACCTCACATTTATCCACATTATACTGCATCTGCCATGCATTTGCCCACTCACCTAACCTGTATATCTTATCTGAGACACCCACGTTTCTTTGTTTCAACTTTTGCAGTATTCCCAACAGAGCTTTTTTTATAACTGATGTTTAGCTCATCAAAACTTGGAAGTACAGTGAACAGTGAGGAGGATAGAAACAGATTGCAAGAGGACATAGACAGGCTGGTGGAATGGATGGACACGTGGCAGATTAAATTTACATAGAAAAGTGCAAAGTGATGCATTTTGTTAACTAACAAGAGAGAGGCAATATAAACTAAAGGGTACAATTCAAATAGGTTTATATGAACAGAGAGACCTGGGGATATATGTGCATAAATCGCTGAAGGTGGCAGGGCAGGTTGAGAAAACAGTTAAAAAAGGGATCCTGGGCTTCATAAATAGAGGCACAGAGTACAAAAGCAAGGATGTGATGAAGAACATTTATAAAACACTGGTTCGACCTGAACTGGAGTACTGTGTCCAATTGTGGGCACCGCACTTGAGGAAGGATTTGAAGGCCTCAGAGAGAGTGCAGAAAAGATTTATGAGAATGGTTCCAGCGATGAGGGACTTCAGTTACATGGATAGACTGGAGAAGCTGGGGTTGAGAGGAGATTTGATCGAGGTGTTCAAAATCATGAGGGATCAGGGTAGATAGAGAGAAACTGTTCTCATTGGTGGAAGGGTGGAGAACCAGAGGACACAGATTTAAGGTGACTGGCAAAATAACCAAAGGCGACATGAGGAAAAACTTTTTCATACAGCGAGTGGTTAGGATCTGGAATACACGGCCTGAAAGGGTGGTGGAGGCAGACTCAATCATAGCTTTCAAAAGGGAATTGGGTAAGTACCTGAAGGAAAAAAAATTGCAGGGCTATAAAGGAACGGCGGGGTGAGTGGGACTAGCTGAAACGCTCTTGCAAAGTGCTGGCACAGGCTCAACAGGCCGAATGGCCTCTTCTGTGCTGGAACCGTTCTATGATTCTATGAATGTTTGGGGTAAAAAGGAAGACTTCTCTTCCTCAAGGTGGACTCCCTGATATAAGGAATCGACATCTGCCCTCTCTCGTATAGCAACCATGGAATCATTCAGACGAAACCTTGGTTTAACCGGTTTTTATTCAAGCATGCTCGAGAAGGTCCCGACGAACCCTGCCCCGATCAGAGGTTTTACAATAACAGTTATATGGTTTTCCGAGGTGTGCGAACCTCCTACAAAAACCACCGATTGGCTGTCTGCTCAGACTGGCTCGGAGTGGCTCTCCCCCACCTGTCCATCTCCCATCACATGTCACCCTCCCGGAATGTGTTATTCAATGGTGTCACTTTGCCTCAGCTCCTCATGACGTGTTGATTAACTTTGTTTCCCAGGGTGGAGCCTCCTTATCCCTCTCCCAAGAACTCGAGTCAAAATTGCCAGTCAATACCATACTCTTCCCATGCTGCTATAATCTGTGTTCCCAAATATTTGTGTTCGTGTTCTGTACCGAACATGTATGCTTCCATGAGTCTGTATTAATGTTAATCCAACAGATGGTTCATTAACCATCAGGCATTGCTGCTTCCCTCTTCTTAATCCAATGTAAGCGAGTGTATAGGCATGCTTTACATACATAAGCGAGTTTTACATAATCGGTCAATATTACAATCCATACCGAAAGACAGAAGGACTCCTGATTCCTCAGAATCTCCTAATACGGATAAGCCCTCTTAATGTGAGCCATGTTACGTGTCAGATCAATTCACTACCTTCAGTGTCTACATTCGTGACCTCGGTCTGTCTCCACTCTAGTGACCGTTTTTTATCCCCTTGAATAAAATCATTCGGAAACAATGAAATCTATTGTTTCTGGTGGGACCATAAAATTCTCATTTCTCCTATGGAGTACGACTGTTAAACTCATGTGGCACATTCAGTAAAAAAAATAGTTCTGCTGCACTTATTTGTATCACACCTCTTGCTATTCAATTATAACAATCTGCTGAACATACAGTAAATAAGAAAATAATCCATCTGGGCTCAATTCTACATGCTGGTTGTCATCTGACAAGAGCACAGGTGCGAAGCTGAAACAATATTACTGCAGATTGCAGCAATCTGGAGAATTGTCTTCTGAAAACGGACACAAATCCAAATGGAGTCACTTCTGACTTTCCAAAAAAATATTAGCCTACAGTTCTTATTGCACTTCAGGGAGTACTTAACTGCAAGCTTACAAAGAAAATGCAGAATTGACACAAAGGGATAAAGCAAGTCATTGATCACTCAAGTGCACAAATAATATCTTTCTGTAAGCTAATATTATATAAGATGAATATGTTCACTGACGGTCCCTTTACCAAAACTGTCTTACAGGAGCCAACAATTATTGCAGACCAACAAAATAGGATTGATTGGTATTGGACATAAAATTTGTCATGGAGTCAATGAATGTTTTTATTATGAATTAGTATCCACATTGGTAAAATAACATATCACAGTCAGGCACACATGGAGTCATTCAGAACCTCCAACAGCCTGTTACAAAAAATTCAGTTCAAATAAGATGGATCACTGCCTTATATAATCTAAAAAGGACAGTAACCAGAATTTCACACTGTTTGATGTGTGTTCCATGAATGATTTGGCTTGTGTGAAAGACCTGCTGAATGGGCAAGTTTGTTACTCATGCTGTGTGGAACTTCAAAACACAGGATAATAAACTTCTTTTAATACAATAATTGTGCAATAATGGCTTTAAAACATACCACACCAGCAGATCTTGACTCGTATGTGTCGTAAGCCATTCATTGGCTTGTCGTTCTGATATGACAGAAATGTTATATCAATGTGAATAACAGTCATGTATGTATTAATACCTGTATTCAAACCTATTTTTAGGTTATTACTGAAGAGGAAATTCATGTAAGGGCTTCATTTTATATTCTTTATATTTGTGAAATGTGAAAATTACCAAAGTACATCTCCTTGCAGTATGGAAAGTTAATCAATAAACATGCAAGGTAGAAGGAAGCTACATTATAACACATCCTGAACAAACTTTAATTGACAAATAGTGCTAATGCACAAGAACATCAAAAATCCATCTGTGAAGGTGAACATTTGCTTGCAGACATGCGCGCCTATTGCTTCAACCAGAAAAGCAAGTACTGATATGAATTGCCTCTAGATCAGCTCTCCCAACATTTCGACCTGAAAATTCCAAGAAAAATTAATAAATTGATAAACTCAGCACAAGCATGCACCAAGATAACACAAACCGATAACTGAACATTGAACGACACAGCCAAAGAGTAGAATACAAGTCAGAGGAAGTCATCTTCAAGCAGTGCTGTGCTCTGGTCAGACTACAGCTCGAGTCAGTGTCTAGTTCTGGTCACCCAGAAATAAGGGACACATTCAAGCACTGGAGGCAGTGAAGGGAAGATCCACAAAACTGATACCTGAGGGAGAGGGTGGGATTTCAAATGCTAGTTGTTTTCCGGTGGGAAACGCAGCTGGTAATTAATTTCCGCCCGTGGCAGATTTGAAGCGATAGCGATTTTAATTGCCGGGCCTCATTAAAATGCCACCGGCCAACTTCCTGCCCAGAATGGCGGAGAGTGGGCAAGTCGCGACTGCCAGTCTGTGGAAATTGTCACAGCCTTGTGCCGCCCACAGCATTCGGTGTGAAGTGTGGATGACCGGGGTTCTGAGGGGTCTCACTGCGGGGAAGGGGGAAGTCCCAGGAAGAGTAGGCATAAACGTTGCTTTTTATTTTATAAAGGAAAATAAAACAAGTTAGCCTCTTCTGCTTCTGATCCTCTTTTGACTCGAGTTCTTCTGGCAGAAAAGTCACATCAACTTACATAATAAGAACATAAGAACATAAGAATTAAGAACAGGAGTAGGCCATCTAGCCCCTCGAGCCTGCTCCGCCATTCAACAAGATCATGGCTGATCTGGCCGTGGACTCAGCTCCGCTTACCCGCCCGCTCCCCATAACCCTTAATTCCCTTATTGGTTAAAAATCTATCTATCTGTGACTTGAATACATTCAATGAGCTAGCCTCAACTGCTTCCTTGGGCAGAGAATTCCACAGATTCACAACCCTCTGGGAGAAGAAATTCCTTCTCAACTCGGTTTTAAATTGGCTCCCCCGTATTTTGAGGCTGTGCCCCCTAGTTCTAATCTCCCCGACCAGTGGAAACAACCTCTCCGTCTCTATCTTGTCTATCCCTTTCATTATTTTAAATGTTTCGATAAGATCACCCCTCATTCTTCTGATCTCCAACGAGTAAAGACCCAGTCTACTCAATCTATCATCATAAGGTAACCACCTCATCTCCGGAATCAGCCGAGTGAATCGTCTCTGTACCCCCTCCAAAGCCAGTATATCCTTCCTTAAGTAAGGTGACCAAAACTGCACGCAGTACTCCAGGTGCGGCCTCACCAATACGCTACACAGTTGCAGAAGGACCTCCCTGCTTTTGTACTCCATCCCTCTCGCAATGAAGGCCAACATTCCATTCGCCTTCCTGATTATCTGCTGTACCTGCAAACTAACTTTTTGGGATTCATGCACAAGGACCCCCAGGTCCCTCTGCACTTCAGCATGTTATAATTTCTCCCCATTCAAATAATATTCCCTTTTACTGTTTTTTTTCCCAAGGCGGATGACCTCACACTTTCCGACATTGTATTCCATCTACCAAACCTTAGCCCATTCGCTTAACCTATCTAAATCTCTTTGCAGTCTCTCTGTGTCCTCTACACAACCCACTTTCCTACTAATCTTTGTGTCATCTGCAAATTTTGTTACAATACACTCTGTCCCCTCGTCCAGGTCATCTATGTATATTGTAAACAGTTGTGGTCCCAGCACCGATCCCTGTGGCACACCACTAACCACCGATTTCCAACCTGAAAAGGACCCATTTACCCCGACTCTCTGCTTTCTGTTAGCCAGCCAATTCTCTATCCATGCTAATACATTTCCACTGACTCCGCGTACCTTTATCTTCTGCAGTAACCTTTTGTGTGGCACCTTATCGAATGCCTTTTGAAAATCTAAATACACCACATCCATCGGTACACCTCTATCCACCATGCTCGTTATATCCTCAAAGAATTCCAGTAAATTAGTTAAACATGATTTCCCTTTCATGAATCCATGCTGCGTCTGCTTGATTGCACTATTCCTATCTAGATGTCCCGCTATTTCTTCCTTAATGATAGTTTCAAGCATTTTCCCCACTACAGATGTTAAACTAACCAGCCTATAGTTACCTGCCTTTTGTCTGCCCCCTATTTTAAACAGAGGCGTTACATTAGCTGCTTTCCAATCCGCTGGTACCGCCCCAGAGTCCAGAGAATTTTGGTAGATTATAACAAATGCATCTGCTATAACTTCCGCCATCTCTTTTAATACCCTGGGATGCATTTCATCAGGACCAGGGGACTTGTCTACCTTCAGTCCCATTAGCCTGTCCAGCACTAGCCCCCTAGTGATAGTGATTGTCTCAAGGTCCTCCCTTCCCACATTCCTGTGACCAGCAATTTCTGGCATGGTTTCTGTGTCTTCCACTGTGAAGACCGAAGCAAAATAATTGTTTAAGGTCTCAGCCATTTCCACATTTCCCATTATTAAATCCCCCTTCTCATCTTCTAAGGGTCCAACATTTACTTTAGTCACTCTTTTCCGTTTTATATCTCTGTAAAAGCTTTTACTATCCGTTTTTCTGTTCAGCTCAGATTAGAGTTAAATATCGGTCAGCTCCTGATGATGTTATCAGACCTCGATCTGCATATTTACGGAAAGACACCGCCAGCATCGTGCGGGTTCCTTTGCGAATGTAATGTATGTACATAAGGTCTGCCCACCACCAGGTGGCACTATCATCGGAGGTCCTAGGGTCATAGGTACACTCGTGCTGGGCCCGGTACATAAGCTGAATTTCACGTTTGTATCTTCACTTCTGGAAGCCATCAAAGACTGACCAGCTTACACCTGGTCACTGGCTCACAGGACCGAGTTCATTGTATCATTTCATACACCACAGCTACCTGGTCAGAACAGCAGTCTAAGATGGAATAATAACAGAAAGTGCTGGAAATCTCAGCGGGTCAGGCAGCATCTGTGGAGAGGAAGCAGAGTTAGACGCTGCCTGATCCGCGGAGATTTCCAGCATTCGCTGTTTTTATTCCAGATTCCAGCATCTGCAGTAGTTTGCTTTAGTATTAGAGTCTAAGATGGCGGGATACAGGTGAGTCATCTGCTTGATTTTAACTGCCTCCCACCCCCACCCTGCCCCACACACCCCCTCCTGCCGCCCCCCCACCCCTGGTTTCCGCTGGCCAGGTAGGGTTGAACTCCATATCTAGTTTCAGGAAATTGAGCTCTCAGGAGAGACTAGTGAAAATTGGGCTTTTCAGCTTGGAAAGGTGGCATCCGAGAACTGGTCATATCGAGAGGCATATTGGATAGTTGTAGGAATGGTAAAGGTTAATCTGGAATATTACACGATATTAAACTGTGGGAGTACGACAAGAGGGCATAGGTTCACTTTATTAAAAGATATTTTTAGCATTACTTTCAGGAAGTTGTCCTTCACTCAGAGCGATGAGCATGTGGAATGGACTTCCCGCTCGAGAAGTGAAGGCAGAAATCCTGGAATCGTTTAAGAAACAATTAGATGTAGTGGTGGGGGGAGGGATTGTAGGCCTTTCTGGATGGATGTATTAAGATGAGCTAAATGGCCTTCCTCATCCCTAAGTATCTTATGATCTTGGGACCTTGGAAAGGTGATGAAAATCCTCAGTTCCATGATGCAATTCTGATAAGAAATATAAGCTATTCTTCAGGGAGACACTTGCAGGGAGGTGAAATGTAGCAGAGCAGTTATACTTCTCTTGAAACAGATGTAGGTTATCCTATTAAATTTATTATTGATCAGTATTTTAGCATAAGCAAGACCACATTGCTGAAATGAAATATCCAAACAGATTAATATTTATATGTTTCAAATATTTATAAATGATCTTCCCATCAGGCATGTGTAGCTATTTCCATTAACATTCCTGCTCAAGTACAGCCAACAGCTTCAATGCAGAATAAGCAATATGGGAAATACAGTACAATTTTTTTTTAATTCTTTTTTATTCTATCTCTGTAATCTCCTCCAGCCTCACAATCCCCTGAGATGTCTGCACTCCTCAAATTCTGCCCTCTTGAGGATCCCTGACTATAATCGCTCAACCATCTATGGCCATGCTTTCTGTTGCCTGGGCCCTAAGCTCTGGAACTTCCTCCCTAAACCTCCCCGCCCCTCTTCCTCTCTTTCCTCCAAGACACTCCTTAAAACCTATCTCTTTGACCAAGCTTTTGGTCATCTGCTGTAATTTCTTCTTGTGTGGCTCGGTGACAAATTTTTTTTAATGTCTTAAAACACTCTTGTGAAACGCCTTGGGTCATTTTACTATGTTAAAGGCACTATATAAATATAAATTGTTGTTGTTCATGGGATGTGGCCTCGGCCAGCATTTATTGCCCATTCCTAATTGCTCTTGAGAAGGTGGTGGTGAACTGCTGACTTGAACCACAGAGGGTAGTTCAGAGTAAACCATGTTGCTGTGGGTCTGGAGTCACATCGAGGCCAGACAGGGTAAGGGTGGCAGATTTCATTCCCTAAAGGACAGTAGTGAGCCAGGTGGGGTTTTACGACAATCCGTTAGTTTCATAGTCCATAGCTGGCACCAGCTTTTTAAAAAAATATACCATGTTTATTTAATTAACTGAATTTAAATTCCCCAGCTGCCTTGGTGAGATTTGAACTCACGTCTCCGGATCATCAGTCCAGGCCCCTGGATTACTCGGCTAGTAACCACTGTATCCATGGCATAAATATGTATAATCTTCTGTAATTGTTTTATATTTTTTTTAATTAAAAATTGGTATCATCATCATCATCTTGGCAGTCCCTCAAAGCGAGGATGACTTGCTTCCACGCTGAAAGCGAATGAGTTCGTAGGTGTTTCAATGAAGGACCTAATATTCCGGATTCCGAACGACATGTTGAAGATGCCTGTGCGTGGATTTTTTTAACGTGGGGTGGCCGTTGCACACCAGCCACCACACAGGCACGGCAGAGCTCGGTCTTGGTCCAATGGCAAGGATCAACCAAGACGACTGGAGACCTGCGCTGCTGCACGGACTTAGTGCGTGCACATATCGCACAGTGTGGGCTGGGCCCGTGCTGCCCCTGGGCCCTTGCCTCTTCTGGGCCCCGAACTCTCGCCGCTCCTGGGCACCGATCACATCCCTCTACGAACTCTTGCCGCTCCTTTGTCCCGACCTCACCGCTCCTGCTGTACCTGCCCACACTGCAGTCAGCACCAAAAATTGATATAGCTGAGTGTTGACAGTGTATTAACAGAAAAATGACCAGAAAGTTCATGCTGCAGTTGTGCCTTTATGGGTGCAGCGGGACTAATCACTGCCTCTGTGCTATTGCCTCTGTGACTGTGTGTATGGATTTTGGGCTCAAACAATTTTGTTGCAAGATACAATTAAAAGAGTACATGCTGTGTCCTAGCCTTCCCCAGAGTTTCCTCTGAGTGATGTTCAACATGGAGGAGTAGTGATTCGCCTGTTGAAAGAGAAATGGTGAGTCGTGATCAGCAAGAGCGTTTGTTGACCTTGTTTGGCCCACACAAGGCATGAGACTTCATTGGGTCTGGTGATGGTGTTGAGGACTCCCAGGGCCACTCCCATGCAACTGTATTCCACTGTGCTCTCAGCTCTGGTGGACCCATCCTGAAAGGTGGCACATGACACAGCCAGGGATGGGTGATGGAGGTCTGGGATGCTGGTTGCTAGATATCACTCAGAGTACTACTATTCCAGGCCATTGTTTGACGAGTCTATGGGATAGCATTTCCAACTTTGGCACGAGTTCCCAGTTATGAAGGAGGACTTTCATTGGCAGATTGGGCTGGGATTTCATTAGTCTTATCCTGACATGATGCTAATGGGCTCATCTAATTTTCTTCTTATTACAGAACTTTGTGGTGATTGTTGACTTGCTCGGCAAGTTCAGAGGGCATTAACAGTCAACCACATCGGCCAGAATTTTCTGGGGTGTCAGTGGATGGAATCGGTGGAAAAGTTTTTGTTTTTTTACAGCAGGTTGAAAACCCTCTGCCAAAATATCAGTTCAGAGAAGGTTCACTAGGTTGATTCCGGGGATGAGGGGATTGACTTATGAGGAAAGGTTGAGTAGGTTGGGCCTCTACTCATTGGAATTCAGAAGAATGAGAGGTAATCTTATCGAAACGTATAAGATTATGAGGGGGCTTGACAAGGTGGATGCAGAGAGGATGTTTCCACTGATGGGGGAGACTAGAACTAGGGGGCATAATCTTAGAATAAGGGGCCACCCAATTAAAACAGAGATGAGGAGGAATTTCTTCTCTCAGAGGGTTGTAAATCTGTGGAATTCGCTGCGTGAGAGAGATGTGGACATTGAATAAATTTATGACAGAAATAGACAGTTTCTTAAACGATAAGGGGATAAGGGGTTATGGGGAGCGGGCAGGGAAGTGGACCTGAGTCCATGATCGGATCAGCCATGATCTTATTGAATGGGCTTGACAGGCAGCAGTGGGTGACCCAATTAAACTAATAATAATGTACTTACCAAACCCTTAACAGGCTATTTTACCTTATTTTTTAACTTTGGGAACTACACTTGTTTGTTGACCAAATGTGTCAACTTGAGTTTGGAGTTCAGTGGCCATTGTTCCAGCTGATTAATTGCTCCAGCTGATTAATTGACAGCTTCAAATCTACATCAACAATAACTTGTATTTATATAGCACCTTTAACAAACGTCCCAAGGTGCTTCACAGGAGTGTTATGAGATAGAAATTTGACACCGAACACATAAGTAGAAATTAGCGCCGGCTTGGTCAAAGAGGTCGGTTTTAAGGAGCGTCTTGAAGGAGGAAAGAAAGGAAGAGAGGTGGAGAGGTTTAGGGAGGGAGTTCCAGAGCTTGGAGCCCAGGCAACAGAAGGCACGGCCACCGAAGGTTGAGTGGTTGTAATCAGGGATGCTCAAGAGGGCAGAATTAGAGGAGTGCAGATATCTTGGGGGGGGTTGTGGCTGGAGATGATTACAGAGATCGGGAGGGGCGAGGCCATGGAGGGATTTGAAAATAGGGATGAGAATTTTGAAATCGAGGCGTTGCTTAACCGAAAACCAATGTAAGTCAGCGAGCACAGGAGTGATGGGTGAGCGGGACTTGGTGCAAGTTAGGACACGGGCATCTGAGTTTTGGATCACCTCTAGTTTATGTAGGGTAGAATGTGGGAGGCCAGCCAGGATTTTCATGATACATATTCTGAAAAGTTCAGTCAATTCTGTGTTTTTGAATAGAATCTCAGGTGTTGCAGCCATTATATGACACTCATTTCAAATAGTCGGACAGTTTGCCTCTAATTATCAGGCAAATTGCCAAACAGATATTACTGCATAATCAACTTTTCATACCATGACATGCCAAGCTATATATCTCGTGTGTAGCAATGTTTGAGTTGCTTGTACCGTTTGCATAAAGATTGGATTGTTCTGAAAAAAAGATCAAAATGGTTTGTTTCTTGATTTAATTCACAACATTGTTCCTTTGAATAAAGGAAACGATTTGTTCCATTGATAATGTTTCTACATTTAATGCAACTGTGAAAAGTGTTCATAATCTTCTGGATCAACAAAGTACTGATTTTAACTGAGACGGATAAAATGATGAAAGTTGGAAAACAGTAAAAGACAAACATGCAAGAAAAATGCTGATTAAAATGAGAGGCCCAGAAGACAGAACAAACAATATTTCTCATACAGTAACAAGACCTTTCCTTCCTGCTTCACAACAGGTCACCTCGACTATCTTATCCATAGGGGGTTCCTTGTCGAATTATGAGGGGGTTTGACAAGGTGGATGCAGAGAGGATGTTTCCACTGATGGGGGAGACTAGAACTAGAGGGCACGATCTTAGAATAAGGGGCCAGCCATTTAAAACTGAGATGAGGAGAAATTTCTTCTCTCAGAGGGTTGCAAATCTGTGGAATCCGCTGCCTCAGAGAGCTATGGAAGCTGGGATATTGAATAAATTTAAGACAGAGATAGACAGTTTCTTAAACGATAAGGGGATGAGGGGTTATGGGGAGTGGGCGGGGAAGTGGAGCTGATTCCATGATCGGATCAGCCATGATCGTATTAAATGGCGGAGCAGGCTCGAGGGGCCGTATGGCCGACTCCTGTTCCTATTTCTTATGTTCTTATGATTTCCTCCTGTGTTCACAGGAAGTGAGGGATATGTCCCTCAAACGTCTTTTCTGATCAGGTATTGACTGGTAGATGTATCAATGAACGTAACTGCCTTTCCTTGCCTGGGTTCCATCGTGGCCTTGCACCCTCCCATCTTTCCAATGTCTGATTTGCATGCCTGAGACTGACATGAGTTGATGAATCACTTATGATCCATAGGAGTGGCGGAATATATCGTCAATGCCTGGCTCATTAATATATCGAATTCTTTGTTGTCTCAGAGACAGCATTATCATCATCATAGGCAGTCCCTTGAATCGAGGATGACTTGCTTCAACGTCATAAAAGGATGAGTTCCCAGGTGTTTCAATGAAGGACCTAATATTCCAGATCCTGAACGGAATGTTGAAGGGTGGAAGATGCCTGTGCGTGGATTTTTTTAACGTGGGGTGACCGTTGCACACCAGCCACCACACGGGCTTGACAGAACGAGGTCTTGGTCCAGTGGCAAGGGTTAACCAGGACGACTGGAGACCTGCTCTGCTGCACAGACCTAGAGCGCACACATATCGCAGTGTGGGCTGGGCCCGTGCTGCCCCTGGGCCCTCGCCTCTTCAGCGACAGCAGCATATGGTTGTAAGGAGAATTTTAAACCTGCGTAAATCTACGTTAGTTTAAAGCACACTGTTTAAATGTAACTCAAATCCAACTAATAGGGATTTGTAAATTCTTTCCATGAACAAATGGTCAAAAGTCCTGTACTTTTAAACTCTTAACTGCCTTGCATTTCAGTCCCCGTTCACCAAAATAATTCTGCAGCTGTCAATTTGCCCAACCACTCTCTCAACTTCACCGTTGGTGCTTCTGCCCCCAGAAGAACTTTCATATCTCCCCATCCCAATACGTGCCCCTGGTATGGCTCCATCTTCACCTTCTCATTTAATTTTGTCTATGGGGAATCCAATACAAGAGAGCATAAAAGATTGGAACTAGGCCATTTAGGAGTAAAATCACAAAGCACTTCTTCACACAAATGGTAGTGGAAATCTGGAAATCCCTTCCGCAACAGGTTATGGATGCTGGGCCAATTGACATTTTCAAGACTGAGATAAAGTTTTGTAGATCGGTGTATCAAGGGATATGGAGGAAAGAGGGTAAATGGATTTGAGGTACAGATCAGCCATAATCTTACTGAATAGCAGAACAGAATAGAGCCTGCTCTAATGGCCTGCTCCTTTTCCCATGTTCCTGTGAATGGACTTCTGGGTGGGGGATTGGGAATTAAATCCTTAGAATTATTTAAGAAACAAATGGGACTGCACGGTATTTCTGGATGGAAGTACAAAGCTGGGGAAAATGGCCTTTCTCATTCCTATTTGTAAAGTAGAGCATTGATTTCAAGATTTGGAGTTAAAACATAGAAACATAGAAACATAGAAAATAGGTGCAGGAGCAGGCCATTCAGCCCTTCTAGCCTGCACCGCCATTCAATGAGTTCATGGCTGAACATGAAACTTCAGTACCCCCTTCCTGCTTTCTCGCCATAACCCTTGATCCCCCGAGTAGTAAGGACTTCATCTAACTCCCTTTTGAATATATTTAGTGAATTGGCCTCAACTACTTTCTGTGGTAGAGAATTCCACAGGTTCACCACTCTCTGGGTGAAGAAGTTTCTCCTCATCTCGGTCCTAAATGGCTTACCCCTTATCCTCAGACTGTGACCCCTGGTTCTGGACTTCCCCAACATTGGGAACATTCTTTCTGCATCTAACCTGTCTAAACCCGTCAGAATTTTAAACGTTTCTATGAGGTCCCCTCTCATTCTTCTGAACTCCAGTGAATACAAGCCCAATTGATCCAATCTTTCTTGATAGGTCAGTCCCGCCATCCCGGGAATCAGTCTGGTGAACCTTCGCTGCACTCCCTCAATAGCAAGAATGTCCTTCCTCAAGTTAGGAGACCAAAACTGTACACAATACTCCAGGTGTGGCCTCACCAAGGCCCTGTACAACTGTAGCAACACCTCCCTGCCCCTGTATTCAAATCCCCTCGCTATGAAGGCCAACATGCCATTTGCTTTCTTAACCGCCTGCTGTACCTGCATGCCAACCTTCAATGACTGATGTACCATGACACCCAGGTCTCGTTGCACCTTCCCTTTTCCTAATCTGTCACCATTCAGATAATAGTCTGTCTCTCTGTTTTTACCACCAAAGTGGATAACCTCACATTTATCCACATTATACTTCATCTGCCATGCATTTGCCCACTCACCTAACCTATCCAAGTCACTCTGCAGCCTAATAGCATCCTCCTCGCAGCTCACACTGCCACCCAACTTAGTATCATCCGCAAATTTGGAGATACTGCATTTAATCCCCTCGTCTAAATCATTAATGTACAATGTAAACAGCTGGGGCCCCAGCACAGAACCTTGCGGCACTCCACTAGTCACTGCCTGCCATTCTGAAAAGTACCCGTTTACTCCTACTCTTTGCTTCCTGTCTGACAACCAGTTCTCAATCCACGTCAGCACACTACCCCCAATCCCATGTGCTTTAACTTTGCACATTAATCTCTTGTGTGGGACCTTGTCGAAAGCCTTCTGAAAGTCCAAATATACCACATCAACTGGTTCTCCTTTGTCCACTTTACTGGAAACATCCTCAAAAAATTCCAGAAGATTTGTCAAGCATGATTTCCCTTTCACAAATCCATGCTGACTTGGACCTATCATGTCACCATTTTCCAGATGCACTGCTATGACATCCTTAATAATTGATTCCATCATTTTACCCACTACTGAGGTCAGGCTGACCGGTCTATAATTCCCTGTTTTCTCTCTCCCTCCTTTTTTAAAAAGTGGGGTTACATTGGCTACCCTCCACTCCATAGGAACTGATCCAGAGTCAATGGAATGTTGGAAAATGACTGTCAATGCATCCGCTATTTCCAAGGCCACCTCCTTAAGTACTCTAGGATGCAGGCCATCAGGCCCTGGGGATTTATCTGCCTTCAATCCCATCAATTTCCCCAACACAATTTCCCGACTAATAAAGATTTCCCTCAGTTCCTCTTCCTTACTAGACCCTCTGACCCCTTTTATATCCGGTGACCCCTTTTATATCCTTTTATAAAGGTTCAGCAAGGAGTTGAAATCAAGCATAAGGAGTTGCAAACATGTGATAGGTAAATCAGATGAATAAACTGGAGTGCTAACAAAATAAAATTCAGTCACTAAAGAGATTATGAAGGATGAGAAGAGATATACACGTTGTCGCAGGCATAATTCAAAATAATACGTGATTGTTCAATTCTTTCTTGGAAAAAATCATCAAAAATCAGAGATGAGAAAATGCAAAAGTGTTGATGAACAGTCTTTTCGTCATTATTTACCTCTGAAGACTATAATAGTATTCCAAGTTTGGTGATAAAACTGGAATGGGATTCCCCAAGAAATGCGAAATTGGGGCCTTTCTTCTCTCCTTGCACTGTCTGGGAGCAGTAAATGTAGATACTCTGCGAAGCTGACCACTTCAACCCAAAGTCTTCCTGTTGGAGATCATTATACTGAATCTGGGAGCACTCTTGGGCACAGAACAACAATCCAGACGCAGTCAGGGTGTTGTTGGGTCTCAAGGGAGCAGCCCGAAAGGAGCAGAGAAAATGGTAGCCCGAGGAGAAACCATTCGAAGTGATAGTTTATGGGAGCAGGAGTTTATTTCTTGAAAATCTCTGAAAAAAGAGTTCAAAATATTAATGTCCATTACCGCCGGCTGGAAGCTGTAATTTGCCGGTTGGTGGTCTTACCTACCCTTTATTTCAAGGTGCTAACCACTGTGTACATGTTTGTGCTGCAGTCTCACAGCTGGGTTGCCAGTATAGGTGCAGCGTCGCAAATCCGGAAACCTCGTACCGAAGCCGTTCCGGATTCTGGGGATTTCCGGACATCGGGACGTCGTTCTGAGGTAGGTAGGGGTGGGGGTGGGGGTGGGGGCGGCCGTGGTTAACAAGGGGAGGCGGTTTGGGTGGCCGAGATAAGAGACTGGAGATCGGACAGGCGGAGGTCGAGTCGCGCTGGAGGGGAGGTCGGGTCAGGCTAGGGCGGGTGAAGTTCAGGCCGGGGCAGCGGGAGGTCGGTGCAGGGTGTGGGGGAGGGGAGGTCGGGCCCAGGCGAGGCGGGGGGGGGGGGGAGGTCGGGTGAGGTTAGGGCGCGGGAAGGTCGAGTCAGGTTGGGGCGGGTGAAGTTCAGGCCGGGGCAGCGGGAGGTTGGTGCAGGGTGGGGGGAGGGGAGGTCGGGCCAGGGCAGGTCGGGGGAGGTCGGTGCGGGGGGAGGGGAGGTCGGGGGAGGTCGGTGCGGGGCGGGGGGAGGGGAGGTCGGGCCCAGGCGAGGCGGGGGTTGGGGGGAAGGTCGGATCGGGGGGGAGGTCGGTGCAGGGTGTGGGGGAGGGGAGGTCGGGCCCAGGCGAGGCGGGGGGTGGGGGGGAAGGTCGGATCGGGGGGGGAGGTCGGATCGGGGGGGAGGTCGGATCGGGGGGGAGGTCGGGCCCAGGCGAGGCGGGGGGTGGGGGGGAAGGTCGGATCGGGGGAAGGGTCCTGTGGTGGCGGCGGGTCCCGATTTCGGAACATTTTCCGGATTCCGGACGACACCGCCACGGATCGGCCCTGTGTCTGGATTCAGGATTCCGGACGCTCAACCTGTATTTAAATACTGCCGCTCAGTCTCCACCCAAAGTGGGAGGGGTGCAGCAGAAGATTGCACGGCTTGGAGACTGCCTACGAACACAGGGTAGGTGGTGGGATCGGCTTTTGGAATCATGGAGGCGGGGGGATGGGGGGGGGATGGGGGATGGGGGGGGGATGGGGGGAATGGGGGGGGATGGGGGGGGTGGGGGGGGGTGGGGATGGGGTAGCCCATGGCGGGGGGAAGCCTAGGACTTCCTTCTTGAGCATGGAGGAGTGTTGCTGCTCCCACGAGGATAGTTACTTCTTTGGACCTCTTCTGGCCGCGACGCTTCCTCCCACTGTCTTCCCCTGGTGGGAAAGACTCAGCGGCTTAATTCCCCAGATGTCATTGGGACCCGAGATGCATATGGAAAGACCCCGCCCGCCTTGGATGGCTGACCTTGCTGCCAGCTCAGCAGAGTGCGTTAACATTCGGAATGGAGGGATCCAGGCGGTTCTCCAGCGACCTGGCTGATTTTGACCGGCAACCCGCCTGGTTTCTGTCGAGTGGATAGGGTTAAAATGATCCCGTTAGTGTTGAGCGCTAAGGTTTCATCAAGTCATTTGATCTGCTGAACTATATTTATAGAAGTAATAGAATTCGAGGAGGAAGTGGGAGTAATCTGGCTGAAAGCTTCCATAGCAACATAAATGTGGGGTAATGTCAGAAAACCTGACAATAATAAATGTAAATTCTTACAGTGAGTAATTTGTTATTATTCACATTGGCTGAGAAACGAGCATTTTCACAGTCTGTGGGACTTCATATGAATTATCGCAATCATAATCATCATCATCATCATAGGCAGTCCCTCGGAATCGAGGAAGACTTGCTTCCACTCAAAATGATTCCTTCGGTGGCTGAACAGTCCAATACGAGAGCCACAGTCCCTGTCACAGTTGGGACAGACAGTCGTTGAGGGAAAGGGTGGGTGGGACTGGTTTGCCGTACGCTCTTTCCGCTGCCTGCGCTTGATTTCTGCACGCTCTCGGAGTCTCAACGCCGAGAGCACACTTGGATAGCAAATGTCATACACTACAGAAATTTGCAGGGATTGTTGCACCACTTGTCCAATTAAATATGAAAGGACCAAAGTATAAATGTGAAAAATTTTGTGCAGTCGGTTTGAGATTGCTGGGAATAAGACACTGGAATCCACCACTGAGGGAATACTTCAGAATGAACTTGCATTTCTGCAGTGCCTTTAATGTAGAATCCCAAGGTGCTTCAGAGGCATATAAAAAAAAAATGACATTGAAAATATTAAATTTTTCAGTATTTTTATAAAAGGAATACAGTGTCAAACAAATCTCTTGGAATTTTTATGTGGATGACTGAATTAATGCCTGATAGAATTGTCATTTCCATTTTTTCTTGACTTTCCAAAGGTTTTCTTTACGAAGTCTGTCACAAGAGACACAGCAAATGTGAAGCTACATGGGAGTGAGGGTGAAGTTGCAAATTGGATGGAGAATTTGCCAGTCAATGGAAAACAAAAATTTGTTATATCTGGTAATGGACTGAGCGGACAATGGTGACAAGTAGAGTCCCCAAGGAATCAGTACTGGGACGACCTCTGTTACTCATAATATGTATTAGCAACCTTGACAAGTGCATTGTAATCAAAATGTCCACGTTTGTTTATGACACTAAATTGGGAGGGATGCCTGCCAAGAAAAGGTACATTATTCAAATAGATTTACAGGCACTTACGTCAGAGAACGTTAAGTGCTAAATTAAATAAATAAATAATCTAGCAGCTTAACACATTTCTCAGAAATGTTTGCAAAGCACTTCACATACAGCCATGTTATACAGAACAAGGTGAGGAGAGCCCATTTCATTTTTTTTGTGGTTTTGGTTGGGGGAAGCAATATTGGTCAGGACACGAGGAGAACAACCTGCTCTTCTTCAAATAACTCTATGGTATCTTTAACAGCCACCTGAATCACACATCAAGGGACTCATTGAAATGTATCATCAGATAAATTGCACCTCTGACAGTGTAGCACTACCCCAATACTTCAGCCTCTGTTATATGCTTAAGGCTGGAGGGGCTTGAACCTACAGCCGTCTGAATCGGAGGAAAGATTGCGACCAAATGAGTTAAGCTGACATTTAAAATGACATTCAACCTCGATAAGTATAAAGTAATCAATATAACTGCTGATGACTATTTATTGATAAGTGTAGTTTTGATGGCTGAGACCAGGAACAAATGTTGGAATTGGTAAATCATTGAAACTATCTCCACATTATGAGACAGTGACTTATGAGTGCATAGACCGTGTTTCGATATACAAGCTGGTGCATGGAGTTTGCCTCCAAGGAAAAGATAGATATTCTGCAAGGCATGATTTGAATAATAACAGCATCAATCGAAAGGAAACAAGAAGCAAATAAAAGACATAAAAATTGAATAAGCAAGCATGTGCTAGAAAAAAACCCAGAATGTATAAATAACATAATTTATAATATCCAGAGGAATCAACCATCAGGCGACACACTAAGAAACCTACTGGAGCAAACAAATTAAATAAATGATTTGTGACAGAATAACTCAATATAGAAATATCCTTAGGAACCACTTTAATATTCTGTTTAACAGTTTAATCCACTTCTAGAAATTGGCAGAAAGGCACGATTCCTTTACTCCAGTCATTTTTCATACAACACATTAACTTATATAAACAAGCTACCAGTTTTATATTGCCCAACTGCACTTCAAAACAAGTTATTTAGAAATCATTCCTGTACATTCCATTGGGCCGCAGGACAATTCAGTGTGATCATGAATTTGATTCAAGGTCTATCAGGAGAAAAAGGGGCAGGAATTGCCTCCCAACTGAATGTAGGCACACCTACTGTTTCTGAAGTTTTTTTCCCGCCCCAGTCCATGAAGTGGATCTTGCGCTGATATTCAAGTCTTTGTTTTGCATTTCCGGTCGGGGTCGTGTTGAGGGGCGAAAGTGCCCCTGCAGTGGGCATATTATCTGAATGGCGGCAGATTAGGAAAAGGGGAGGTGCAACGAGACCTTGGTGTCATGGTTCATCAGTCATTGAAAGTTGGCATGCAGGTACAGCAGGCGGTGAAGAAGGCGAATGGGGATTTGAGTATCGGAGCAGGGAGGTCTTACTGCAGTTGTACAGGGCCTTGGTGAGGCCTCACCTGGAATATTGTGTTTAGTTTTGGTCTCCTAATCTGAGGAAGGACATTCTTGCTATTGAGGGAGTGCAGCGAAGGTTCACCAGACTGATTCCCGGGATGGCTGGACTGACATTTGAGGAGAGACTGGATCAACTGGGCCTTTATACATTGGAGTTTAGAAGGATGAGAGGGGATCTCATAGAAACATATAAGATTCTGACGGGACTGGACAGGTTAGATGCGGGTAGAATGTTCCCAATGTTGGGGAAGTCCAGAATCAGGAGACACAGTCTTAGGATAAGGGGTATGACATTTAAGACTGAGATGAGGAGAAACTTCTTCACTCAGAGAGTTGTTAACCTGTGGAATTCCCTGCCGCAGAGAGTTGTTGATGCCAGTTCATTGGATATATTCAAGAAGGAGTTAGATATGGCCCTTACGGCTAAAGGGATCAAGGGGTATGGAGAGAAAGCAGGAAAGGGGTACTGAGGGAATGATCAGCCATGATCTTATTGAATGATGGTGCAGGCTAGAAGGGCTGAATGTCCTACTCCTGCACCTATTTTCTATGTTTCTATGTCAGCCGTGCTGATGATGTCAGCGCATCACTGATGATGTCAGTGCAACACACCTATGATGTCAGCACATTACTGATGACGTCAGCACAATGCACCGATGATGTCAGCGCCGTGCTGATGATGTCAGCGCATCGACGATGATGTCAGTGCATAACTGATTACATCAGCACAACGTGTCTTCAGTTAAAGGGGAGGGCCACTGCGAACTCTGCATGGGGTTTAGTGAGGCCCACCGGACCACCAGTGAGGGATTTGGCCAGGCCAGCAGCCCTGTACCAAGTGGGTACCCAAAATTCACAACCTTTCCTCGGAAATTATTTTCCTGCCTTCAGCTGAATCAAACCAGTACCATGCCTTTGCAGAGTGGCTAAATGAGATAGCAGTGAAATACTTAAACAAATAAGACAGAGGAAGAACAAGCAGAACAGAGCAGATCTTGTAAGAGGGGGGATAAGGTTGATGGAGATTGAAAACTACAGAAGCTGCTATTGTATAGAGCAGGAGCTGGTGGATGATAGCTTAAAATGGAGACACTGATACAGTAATTAAATAAGCACTCTATAAGGATATGACTACACAGGGAAATATTGACAAAATCAATAAACACTTTACTCTGGGGAGTGTGGGGAATGGATAGCTCAAAGCTCTATGTAAGTGCTAGGACTTTGTAGATTGTTGCTGGAAAGGGATGCTATGATAAAAACATCAGAGTCCCTTTTAACAATTTCACAGGTTGGATGAATGTGCATGAATACTGATTACATTTGAAGAGAAAAACCGGGAAGGTGTTTGACCTTTTATTGAAAGGGAACGTAATTATAAGGAAGACAGATGAATCTATCTGGTCCAGGTGCAAATAAGATGGAACTAGGATGAGAGAAATGAAGGAAAGGGAACTATAATCGGCTGCTTTGGATATCAGTTCAAAGAAAAGAGTTTGGAAGAAGAACTTTATAGTCAAATAAAGGAAGTGTGTACCAGAACATAAGTAATGGGTGACTTCAATTTACCACAGATAAATTGAAAAACCCACAAAAAAATGCAATAGGAGCAAAAACATATCTCTGGACACAATATTGGATTGGACAGTGAACAATGAGTTAAGGAACACTTGTAAGCAAAGGTGTTATTGGATCTGATATTAAAAGGAAATTTTACTTCCCTCTGGGTGGAATACAAGTCAAAATCCAAGTGGTGCACTTATTTCTCGCCCCATGGCTATTTTAATGTTGCTGTTCTCTTGAGCGTTTGAGACACATGGCTGATTCAAGTAGGGACTTTTAAATATATGCGAAGAATGGTTCTATCACTTAGATAGGACTCTGGTGCAATTTTATCTGCCTACGGAGCGAGGCAATTGTCGTGGCCACTCTGCTCAATAAAACCTGGCGGACACTCAGCAGAGGTCCTGTCATCATCATCATAGGCAGTCCCTGGAATCGAGGAAGACTTGCTTCCACTCTAAAAATGACTTCTTAGGTGGCTGAGCAGTCCAATACAAGAACCACAGGTCCTGTCACAGGTGGGGCAGATAGCTGTTGAGGGAAGGGGTGGGTGGGACAGGTTTGCCGCATGCTCTTTCCGCTGCCTGCGCTTGATTTCTGCATGCTCTCGGCGATAAGACTCGAGGTGCTCAGCGTCCTCCCAGATGCACTTCCTCCACTTAGGGTGATCTTTGGTCAGGGACTCCCAGGTGTCGATGAGGGTGTTGCACTTTATCAGGGAGGCTTTGAGGGTGTCCTTGTAACGTTTCCTCTGCCCACCTTTGGCTCGTTTGCTGTGAAGGAGTTCCAAGTAGAGCGCTTGCTTTGGGAGTCTCGTGTCTGGCATGCGGACAATGTGGCCTGCCCAGCGGAGCTGATCAAGTGTGGTCAGTGCTTCAATGCTGGGGATGTTGGCCTGGTCGCGGACGCTAACGTGGTGTGTCTGTCCTCCCAGGGGATTTATAGGATCTTGCGGAAACCACCAACCTGTCCTCACCGCACAGCAATGCCCCCCGGCATCAAGAGGTCCTGTAGGACAAGTATAAACCTCACCTTCATGGGCCCCAGAGCATCAACACCAGACCCCACAAAGAAAGTATGGCTTTCTGCCTCCCTGTGCTGTCCCTCACCCCACCGGCCAAACCCTCCCAACCAGCCCGCCTCATGACATAACTGACTGCTGGCCTCCAGGCCACCCGATCTTCATGGGTCCACATTTGGAGGGCTGACTCCTGGATCTGGTGGGCAGCTGGCAGGGGAGGGAATGTAAATGGGGACCCGCCTTTAAACTGACCTGGGGTCCCACTGCAGCTCCCAGATAGATGGGACTATGTGTCCTTCCAGCTTTCTGCCTGGGAGGTAAAATTCCCCCTTGTTAACTGGGAGATGGTAGAATAGGTCAGGGTGAGAGAACACCATGAGAACAATGAGCATCAAATATGGTGGAGTTTAACATTAGGTCGGAGAGGAATTTTCCCAGATTTTTTCTCCCTAAATTGGCCTGGGCTTTTATCTGGTTTTTGCCTCTCCCAGGAGATTACATGGCTCCGGTTGGGGTGGAGTGTAAAAATGTTTCAGTATAAGGGGTGTCGCAGTTGTGTGAGGCGGACTGGTTTGGGCTGGGTGCTCTTTGCCTTTCCGTCATTGTTCATGGGTTTATATGTAAACTTTAGGGCTGCTGACCCAGGGCTGTGCGGCTCTTTGTCGGCCGGCGTGGACACGATGGGCCGGAATGGCCTCCTTCTGCGCTGTAAATTTCTATGTTTCTTTCGACGAGTACAATATAAACTCAATTTTGAGGTGTTGAGGAGGTGAGCGAAGGAAACTGGGCTGGACAATGCCATTCGAAAAAGTATAAAAGAAACGCATATCTTGTTTAAAAATACCGTAGCCAGATTTCAGAACAGATATATTCCACGAGGGAGGAGGTGACAGAGGAAAAAGACTGATGTGGGCAACAATGGAAATATATCCATGAGATAAGAGAAAAATCAATGATTGTTCCAAAGGTAGCAGGAAATTAAAAGGTGAAAAGATTGGTCAGAAGAGCTAAGATCGAAAGTGCAGTTTAGATAGAAGGCAATATTAAAAGAAATGTCAAACATTTCTGTGAATACATTTACAGAAATATAATTGAAAAGGGAAATGGTGGAGTCATTAAAAGAATTCAAAACATGATATATCAATTGAAAGCCAATACAGCAAAATTAATTCTTCTGTTCTTTGTACACAGAGGAGGCCATAGGTAATCTCCCCAGTACAGAAAGTATTAACAAGAGAGAGTCTAACCACCTCCCCTTAAAATTCAATGGAATTACCCACATTGAATCCCTCATCAGCAACATCCTGGGGGTCACCATTGACCATAAGTTTAACTGGACCAACATAAATACTGTGGCAACAAGAGCAGATCAGAGGCTGGGTATTCTGCGGCGAGTGTCTCACCTCCTGACTCCCCAAAGCCTTTCCACCATCCACATGGTACAAGTCAGGAGTTTGCTGGACTGATCTCCGCTGGACTGATCTCCACTTGCCTGCATGAGTGCAGCTCCAAAAACACTCAAGAAGCTCGACATCATCCAGGACAAAGCAGCCCACTTGATTGGCACCCCATCCACCACCTTCAACATTCACTCCCTCCACCACCGGCGCACCGTGGCTGCAGTGTGCACCATCTACAAGATGCACTGCAGCAACTCACCAAGGCTTCTTCGGCAGCACCTCCCAAACCCGCGACCTCTACCACCTAGAAGGACAAGGGCAGCAGGCGCATGGGAACACCACCACCTCCAAGATCCGCTCCAAGTCACACATTAGCCTGACTTGGAAATATATATCGCCGTTCCGTCATCGTTGCTGTGTCAAAATCCTGTAACTCTACCAAACAGCACTGTGGAAGTACCTTCGCCACAAGGAGTGCAGCGGTTCAAGAAGGTGGCTCACCACCACCTTCTCAAGGGCACTTAGGGATGGGCAATAAATGTTGGCCTTACCAGCGATGCCCACAGCTCATGAATAAATGAAATTGAAAAATTAATTTAAAAAACAGAAATGCAAATTTTAGATTATGAAGTCGCTGAATGGCTGAAAAATCAAAGGAAGTTAAGGCAATGTTACAATGGACCAGACCTGTCGACTCAATGGCCAACAAAACTAGTCACATCCACTTCACCACAAGGATTGCTACTTGAGTTTTGGAAAATAGCTAATATGACACAAATATATAAAAAGGAGCATATGCATCACTCAGAGAACACAGAGAAGCAAGCCTAACTTCTGTTGTGGTTGAAATGTTAGAAAGTATAAACATCTGGATAGATTTGGTGTGGTAAGAATGAATCTCATGTAACAAATTTACTGGAGTTCCATGAGGAAATTATAGACCGTGTTGATTGATAGTGGAAACTCAATGCATGTGATGTATTAAAGATTTAGTGAGCCTTTTGATATTGTGTCACATAAGTGATGAGCCCACAAGGCCAGAGGCAAGTTTCTGAGTTGAACTGAAAACTGTTGAAATTTGAGAAATAAGTGATGGTTGTGAAATGAGCTGTGGGTTATGGCAAGGAGTGACTCGTAGGATGCCACAAGGATCAGTGTTATTGCTGTTTGCAGTGTGTATACATGACTTGGGGGCAGAAATGACACAACTTAAGTTGGTAGATCATCATAGGCAGTCCCTTGAAGCGAGGAAGACTTGCTTCCACGCCAAAAAGGGATGAGTTCACAGGTGTTTCAATGAAGGACCTGATATTCTGGATTCCGAATTATATCCTGAAGGGTGGAAGATGCCTGTGCGTGGATTTTTTTAACGTGGGGTGGCCATTGCACACCAGCCACCACACGGGTTTGACAGAGCTAGGTCTTGGTTCAGTGGCAAGGATTAACCAAGACAATTGGTGACCCGCTCTGCTGCACGGACCTAGTGCGCACACATATCGCAGTGTGGGCTGGGCCCGTGCTGCCCCTGGGCCCTCATCTCTTCTGGGCCCCGAACTCACGCCTCTCCTGGGCCCCGATTACATCCCTCTGCAATCTCTCGTTGCTCCTTCGCCCCGACCTCGCCGCTCCTGCTGTACCTGCCCACGCTCCAATCACCGACCTGGACCTTGATGACATCATTCTTTGCTACCGTCGCCCTCCTGCACCAGCTCGCGCTGCACCTTGCCGGGGTACGCTGCCACGCTGCCCAGGGGCTGCCGCTCACCGCTCCTTTTATGGCCCCGACCTGCCGCTGATGGTCTCTCGCTGATGGTCTCTCGCAGGTCGGGGCTGCCACTCACAGCTCCTTTTGGAGGGAGTTCCAGTTGGAAGACAACACCAAATTGGATAGCAGGAGCAAATTCAAATAACAAGGGAGTGAAAAAACAACTACAAAGGGATCTGGATAGGTCAGGAAAGGGACTGCTGGGTGGCAAATGGCCGTTAATGTGGACAAATTCAATGTAATTGGACTTGGGAAGGGAAATAAACAGTGGTAATATAAACTAAATGGCTCTAGATGACAGAACACAACACAGCACAGGATAGGGACATGGGCATATTGGTGGAAAGTTCACTGAAACAAGCAGTGAAATGTGCAGCAACAGGTCAGAAAGCTCATTGTGTCTTGGGATGTATAACACACAGCTACCTCAGACCTAACGTACTGTCAAATTCTGTTTGCTGCACCTCAGCAGAGATATCAACAACAACTTGCTTCCATATAGTGCCTTTAACGGAGCAAAATATCCCAAGGCGCTTATCCAGGCACTGAAGACAGCGCAGGAAATGGCAATCAAACTGATGTATCTGAGCTATGGAGACAGTTAAAGGAGCCTTGGATTATTTATTCCAAAGAAAAGAATGTTTCAGGCAAGAATTATTCAATATCCTTAAGAGAATAAGTAAATTGATCTCTGATAATTTGTTTGAAAGTGCCACTTGCTCATAAATGGAAAAGCTCACTGGGATCTGGGATTGTCCTAAATCCAGGGTGCTTGGAATCATTCTCACCACCAGTAACTGGACCCCAAACAGAACACCACCATCAAAAACAGCCCTCTGCCTATGAGAATGCAACAAATTCTTTATCCAATCCAGGATCTGCCCTCCAATCTTATAGTGCCCTGTATTCTATTTTATAAATTAACCAATTGTGCGCCACCTTGTCAAAAGCTTTTTAATAATCCAAGTGTAAACTATCAACTGGGCTACTTTCATCCAGCAACCTAGTAATCCTCTCAAACATTTCAATTGGAATGGTGAGATATGACCTTTCCCAGAAGCCATGTTGAGTCTCTAATAATCCCTTCTCTGCTGAGATGGCAATATAGAGTATCTATCATGATCCCTTCTAGCAACTTGCCAAGAACCAAAGTCAAGCTAATGGGTATATAATTTCTCCTTTCAGACTTCTTGCCTTTTTGAATATTGCTACATTAGCCTCCCTCCAGTCCATGGGACCAATCCCTGACCCTACTGAGATATCAGTCCCGAAAGTAATACTTCACTCATTGCGGATGACACCAAATTGGGGGCAAGAATCAATACTGAGGACAACTACAACAAATTACAGGAGGACATTAATAAACTTACCAAATGAGCATATAATTGCCAAATGAAGTTCAACACAGATAAATGTGAGGTATTACATTTTGGTAGGGAGAGCAGGGAGGTCACTTATTACTTGGAGGAACAAAGGGATCTCAGAGTACAGATACACAAATCACTAAATGTTACGACACAGATCAGTAAAGCCATAAAAAAGCAAACCAAGCACTCGGGATTATTTATAGAGGTATAGAATTGCAAAGTAATGATGCTATGCAAAACCTGTATCGAACTTTGGTTAGACCACACTCAAAGCACTGCGTACAGTTCTGGTCGCCATATTATAAAAAAATATTGAGGCATTGGAGAGGGTGCAGAGAAGATTTACAAGGGTGATACCAGAAATGCGAGGGTATACATATCAGGAAAGGATGAACAGGCTGGGTCTCTTTTCTCTTGAAAAAAAGGCTGAGGGGTGACCTAATAGAGGTCTTTAAAATTATGAAAGGTTTTGACAGAGTGGATACAGAGAGAATGTTTCCACTTGTGGGGAAGACCATAACTAGAGGTCATCAATATAGAAACTTCTTTACCCAGAGAGTGGTGAGAATATGGAACTTGCTGCCACAGGGAGTGGTTGAAGCGAATAGTATCGATGCATTTAAGGGGGAGAAGGGAATAGAGGGTTATGCTGATAGATTTAGATGAGGAAAGACGGGAGGAGGCTCGAGTGGAGCATAAACGCACATGGACTGGTTGGGCGGAATGGCCTGTTTCTGTGCTGTATATCTGATGTAATCCTATGTAGTTGGAACCCTTGACCTACTCCCAGTTTAATTTAAAGTGTATTTCCAGATTAACCTTTGTCATGGTATTATCTTATTTATCTCTATAAGGTCGGCTCTTAGATGTTACCTTTCAAGGATGAAAAGACAAAGTATCTCCAGTCTATCCTTAAAATATATATCCCTTACACTTCAGATCAGTTTTGAAGCTCTAATCGGCACTGTTTCCAGTGCTTGCATCTGGGCGACCAGAAACGGAGGCAGAACTCGCGTGACATGGCAAGAGCGCTGTACGATATCCTGTGGCTTATGTTTGACTGTTTTGGCTTTGTTGATTGATGCTCTGCATCCTTGACTATTTCAACATCATTCTAACATTGTACATGTAGCCCAGTTTTCCATCATACATGCAATACTCTATATTTATTTGCATTAAATTTCATCTGTCATTGATTGACCCATTCTTTTTTTTTTAAACTCATTCTGTAATTCCTAGTTTGCCTCTCCTAATTTGGCATAATTTGAAAATGTAACCCATGTCTTTTTTTAGTTTCATAATCCTCTTAGGTGGATATAAACCATCCCATGGCACTATTTTGAAGCAGAGCAGGGGAGTTCTCTGCGGTGTCCTGGCCAATATTTATTCCTCAATCAGCGCCTAAAGCAGATTCAAAAGCAAAATACTGCGGATGCTGGAATCTGAAATAAAATCGGGAAATGCGGGAAATCTCAGCGGGTCAGGCAGCATCTGTAGAGCATCCGACAAAGGTCATCAACCCGAAACGTTAACTCTGTTTCACTCGCCACAGATACTGCCTGACCCGTTGAGTATTTCCAGCATTTTCTGTTTGTATACCTGAAACATTTATTTCATTGTTTCCTACAAATCCCCTGGGAGGACAGACGCACCAACATCAGTGTCCTCGCCCAGGCCAACATCCCCAGCATTGAAGCACTGACCACACTTGATCAGCTCCGCTTGGGCAGGCCACATTAACATAAGAACATAAGATATAGGAGCAGGAGTAGGCCATATGGCCCCTCGAGCCTGCTCCGCCATTTAATACGATCATGGCTGATCTGATCATGGACTCAGTTCCACTTCCCTGCCCGCTCCCCATAACCCATAATTCCCTTATCGGTTAAGAAACTGTCTATCTCTGTCTTAAATTTATTCAATGTTCCAGCTTCCAAAGCTCTCTGAGGCAGTGAATTCCACAGATCCACAATCCTCTGAGAGAAGAAATTTCTCCTCATCTCAGTTTTAAATGGGCGGTCTCTTATTCTAAGATTATGCCCTCGAGTTCTAGTCTCCCCCATCAGTGGAAATATCCTCTCTGCATCCATCCTGTCAAACCCCCTCATAGGGGTCAAGTTTCAGCCTGAGTTGCTCCTATTTTTTTGGAGCAACTAGTTGAGAATGGAGTATCTTAGAGATTGCAATTCTCGGCCTTTAGTTTGCTCCAGTTCTAGTGAGTTAGAACAATTTCATTTTAGAACAGATTTTCTTTTTCAAAAGGGGGCGTGTCCGGCCACTTCCGCCTGTTTTGAAAGTTTAGGCAGTGAAAACTTACTCCAAACTAACTTAGAATGGAGTAAGTGTAGATTGTTGTACGCTCAGAAAAACCTTGCCTACACTGAGAAAATCAGGCGTAGAGAACGAGGGGGGGCCGGGGGGGAGGGGGGTTTATAAACATTAAAAACTTAACTTTTACAAATAAAGAGCCACCATCAATAAAATAATGAGAAGTACATCAATAAATAAACCAATAAATCAATATAAATAAATTAAAAAATTAAAAATTAAAAAAAAATTAATAATCACTTGATAAATAAAAATGTATTTCGACTCACCTGCTGCAGCACCAGGGAGAAGAGGGGGGGGGAAGAAGAGGTGGGGGGAGAAAGAGAAGAAGATTGGGGGAAGAGAAGAAGATTGGGGGGGGGGAAAGAGGAAGATGGGGGGAAGATGGGGGGAAGAAGAGAGAAGACGATGAAGAAGTCCCGCACGCAGCCGATGCCGGGCTGCCGACGTCCCTTCGGGCAGGGACCGCCCCAGCGAGAGGCCGGGCGGGTGGGCCCCACCGCCGAGGTAAGGTGCGCAGGCCACGAGGCCGGGAATAGGGGCGACATCCCATCGGCCTGCGTTAGGGTCGTCGCCCCGGAGACAGGACGCCGGCAGCTACTGCGCACGCGCGCAGCTGCAGGCACTGTTTTCGTCGCAGGGGTGTAGCTCCGCCCCCAGCAACTCCTACTGCGCAGTGCCGAGGTGGAAATGGGCCGACAGCTATCTGAGAATCGCAAGGGAAGTATTTGGCGCAATTTTTGTTCTATAAATTAGGCGTGCCTCTCCGATGTACGGCGTTCTAGCGGGCGGCTGAAACTTGACCCCTTTATCTTATACATTTCGATAAGATCACCTCTCAGTCTTCTGAATTCCAATGAGTAGAGGCCCAACCTACTCAACCTTTCCTCATAAGTCAACCCCCTCATCTCCAGAATCAACCAAGTGAACCTTCTCTGAACTGCCTCCAAAGCAAGTATATCCTTTCGTAAATATGGAAACCAAAACTGCACGCAGTACTCCAGGTGTGGCCTCACCAATACTCTGTATAACTGCAGCAAGACTTCCCTGCTTTTATACTCCATCCCCTTTGCAATAAAGACCAAGATTCCATTGTCCTTCCTGATCACTTGCTGTACCTGCATACTATCCTTTTGTGTTTCATGCACAAGTACCTCCAGGTCCCGCTGTACTGCAGCACTTTGCAATCTTTCTCCATTTTTGCCCACTCACTTAGCCTGTCTATATACTTTTGCAGACTTTTTGTGTCCTCCTCACACATTGCTTTTCCTCCCATCTTTGTATCGTCAGCAAACTTGGCTACGTTACACTCAGTCCCTTCTTCCAAGTCGTTAATATAGATTGTAAATAGTTGGGGTCCCAGCACTGATCCCTGCGGCACCCCCACTAGTTACTGATTGCCAACCAGAGAATGAACCATTTATCCTGACTCTCTGTTTTCTGTTAGTTAGCCAATCCACTATCCATGCTAATTTATTACCCCCAACCCCATGAACTTTTATCTTGTGCAGTAACCTTTTAATGTGGCACCTTGTCTAATGCCTTCTGGAAGTCCAAATATACCACATCCACTGGTTCCCCTTTATCTACCCTGTTCGTTACATCCTCAAAGAATTCAGCAAATTTGTCAAACATGACTTCCCCTTCATAAATCCATGCTGACTCTACCTGACTAAATTTTCCTTTTCCAAATGTTCTGCTACTGTTTCTTTAATAATGGAGTCCAACATTTTCCCAACCACAGCTGTTAGACTAACTGGTCTATAGTTTTCTGCCTCCTTTTTTTAAATTGGGGCGTTACATTTGCAGTTTTCCAATCTGCTGGGACCTCCCCAGAATCCAGGGAATTTTGGTAAATTACAACCAATGCATCCACTATCCCTGCCGCTACTTCTCTTAAGACTCTGGAATGCAAGCCATCAGGTCCAGGGGATTTATCTGCCTTTAGTCCCATTATCTTACTGAGTACCACCTCCTTAGTGATTGTGATTTTAAGTTCCTCCCCCACTATAGCCCCTTGACTATCCACCGTCAGAATATTGTTAGTGTCCTCTATCGTAAAGACTGATACAAAATATTTGTTCAGAGTTACTGCCATCTCCATGTTCCCCATTACTAATTCCCCGGTCTCATCCTCTAAGGGATCAACATTGACTTTAGCCACCCTTTTCCTTTTTATATACCTATAGAAACTCTTGCTGTCTGTTTTTTACATTTTGTGCTAATTTACTTTTACTTCCCTTTCTTAATCATTTTTTTAGTTATTCTTTGCTGGCTTTAAAAAGCTTCCCAATCTTCTGTCCTCCCACTAGTTTTGGCCACTTTGTATGCCGTTGTTTTTAATTGGATACCATTCTTTATTTCTTTAGTTAGCCATGGATGGCTATCTTTTCGCTTACACCCATTCTTCCTCACTGGAATATATTTTTCTTCAGAGTTGTGAAATACACCACTGTTCATCAACTGTCCTACACTTTAATCTATTTTCCCAGTCCACTTTAGCCAACTCCGCCCTCATACCTTCATAATCTCCTTTATTTAAGCTTATTATGCTGGTTAGAGATCCAATTGTCTCACCTTCCATCTGAATTTGAAATTCAATCATGCTATGATCACTCATTTCAAGGGGATCCTTTACTAGGGGATTGTTTATTAATCCTGTCTCATAAGAACATAAGAACATAAGAATTAGGAACAGGAGTAGGCAACATCATGGCTGATCTGGCCGTGGACTCAGCTCCACTTACCCGCCCTCTCCCCATCATCCTTAATTCCCTTATTGGTTAAAAATCTATCTATCTGTGACTTGAATACATTCAATGAGCTAGCCTCAACTGCTTCCTTGGGCAGAGAATTCCACAGATTCACAACCCTCTGGGAGAAGAAATTCCTTCTCAACTCGGTTTTAAATTGGCTCCCCCGTATTTTGAGGCTGTGCCCCCTAGTTCTAGTCTCCCCGACCAGTGGAAACAACCTCTCTGTCTCTATCTTGTCTATCCCTTTCATGAGTTTAAATGTTTCTATAAGATCACCCCTCATCCTTCTGAACTCCAATGAGTAAAGACCCAGTCTACTCAATCTATCATCATAAGGTAACCCTCTCATCTCCGGAATCAGCCTAGTGAATCGTCTCTGTAGCCCCTCCAAAGCTAGTATATCCTTCCTTAAGTAAGGTGACCAAAACTGCACGCAGTACTCCAGGTGCGGCCTCACCAATACTCTATACAGTTGCAGCAGGATCTCCCTGCTTTTGTACTCCATCCCTCTCGCAATGAAGGCCAACATTCCATTCGCCTTCCTGATTACCTGCTGCACCTGCAAACTAACTTTTTGGGATTCATGCCAAGGACCCCCAGGTCCCTCTGCACCGCAGCATGTTGTAATTTCTCCCCATTCAAATAATATTCCCTTTTAAATTGTGTTTTTCCCCAAGGTGGATGACCTCACATTTTCCGACATTGTATTCCATCTGCCAAACCTTCGCCCATTCGCTTAACCTATCCAAATCTCTTTGCAGCCTCTCTGTGTCCTCTAAACAACCCACTTTCCCACTAATCTTAGTGTCATCTGCAAATTTTGATACACTACACTCTGTCCCCTCGTCCAGGTCATCTATGTATATTGTAAACAGTTGTGGTCCCAGCACCGATCCCTGTGGCACACCACTAACCACCGATTTCCAACCCGAAAAGGACCCATTTATCCCGACTCTCTGCTTTCTATTCGCCAGCCAATTCTCTATCCATGCTAATACATTTCCTCTGACTCCGCGTACCTCTATCTTCTGCAGTAATCTTTTGTGTGGAACCTTATCGAATGCCTTTTGCAATTTAAATACACCACATCCATCGGTACACCTCTATCCACCATGCTCGCTATATCCTCAAAGAATTCTAGTAAATTAGTTAAACATGATTTCCCCTTCATGAATCCATGCTGCGTCTGCTTGATTGCACGATTCCGATCTAGATGTCCCGCTATTTCTTCCTTAATGATAGTTTCAAACATTTTACCCACTACAGATGTTAAACGAAACGGCCTATAGTTACCTGCCTTTTGTCTGCCCCCTTTTTTAAACAGAGGCATTACATTAGCTGCTTTCCAATCCGCTGGTACCTCCCCAGAGTCCAGAGAATTTTGGTAGATTATAACGAATGCATCTGCTATAACTTCCGCCATCTCTATTAATACCCTGGGATGCATTTCATCAGGACCAGGGGACTTGTCTACCTTGAGTCCCATTTGCCTGTCCAGCACTACCCCCCTAGTGATAGTGATGATCTCAAGGTCCTCCCTTCCCACATTCCCGTGACCAGCATTTTTGGCATGGTTTTTGTGTCTTCCACTGTGAAGACCGAAGCAAAATAATTGTTTAAGGTCTCAGCCATTTCCACATTTCCCATTATTAAATCCCCCTTCTCATCTTCTAAGGGACCAACATTTCCTTTAGTCACTCTTTTCCGTTTTATATATCTGTAAAAGCTTTTACTATCTGTTTTTATGTTTTGCACAAGTTTACCTTCGAAATCTATCTTTCCTTTCTTTATTGCTTTTTTAGTCATTCTTTGCAGTTGTTTAATATTTTTCCAATCCTCTAGTTTCCCACTAACCTTGGCCACCTTCTACGCATTGGTCTTTGATTTGATACTCTCCTTTATTTCCTTGGTTATCCACGGCTGGTTATCCCTTCTCTTACCGCCCTTCTTTTTCACTGGAATATATTTTTGTTGCGCACTATGAAAGAGCTCTTTAAAAGTCTTCCATTGTTCCTCAATTGTGCCACCATTTAGTCTGTGTTTCCAGTCAACTCTGCCCTCATCCCACTGTAGTCCCCTTTGTTTAAGCATAGTACGCTCGTTTCTGACACAACTTCCTCACCCTCAATCTGTATTACAAATTCAACCATACTGTGATCACTCATTCCGAGAGGATCTTTTACTAGGAGATCATTTATTTTTCCTGTCTCATTACACAGGACCAGATCTAAGATAGCTTGCTCCCTTGTAGGTTCTGTTACATACTGTTCTAAGAAACAATCCCGTATGCATTCTATGAATTCCTCCTCCAGGCTACCCCATGCGATTTGAGTTGACCAATCGATATGTAGGTTAAAATCCCCTATGACTACTGCCGTTCCTTTTTCACATGCCTCCATTATTCCCTTGATTATTGCCCGCCCCACCGTGAAGTTATTATTTGGGGGCCTATAATCTACGCCCAACAGTGACTTTTTCTTCTTACTATCTCTAATCTCCACCCACAATGATTCAACATTTTGTTCATTAGAGCCAATATCGTCTCTCACAACTGCCCCGATATCATCCTTTATTAACAGAGCTACCTCACCTCCTTTCCCTTCTTGTCTATCTTTCCGAATCGCCAGATACCCCTGTATGTTTAATTCCCAGTCTTAGCCACCCTGCAACCATGATTCTGTAATGGCCACCAAATCATACCCATTTGTAATGATTTGTGCCGTCCACTCATTTACTTGATTTCGAATGCTGCATGCATTTAGGTCGCGTGTTTTAATCCTAGTTTTTAAACCATGATTTTTAGTTTTGACCCCTCCTGCAGCCACTTTATATTCAGTGCCTTTTTGTTTTTTGCCTTGGGTTTCTCTGCCCTCCACTTTTACTCATCTCCTTTCTGTCTTTTGCTTTTGTCTCCTTTTTGTTTCCCTCTGTCTCCCTGCATTGGTTCCCATTCCCCTGCCATATTAGTTTAACTCCTCCCCAACAGCACGAGCAAACACTCCCCCTAGGACATTGGTTCCGGTCCTGCCCAGGTGCAGACCATCCGGTTTGTACTGGTCCCACCTCCCCCAGAACCTGTTCCAATGCCCCAGGAATTTGAATCCCTCCCTGCTGTACCACTGCTCATTACACAGGACCAGATCTAAGATAGCCTGCCCCCTGTTTGGTTCCGTTACATACTGCTCAAGGAACCCATCCCTTATGCACTCTATGAACTCTTCCTCAAGTCTACCCTGACCAATTTGATTTGTCCAATCAATATGGAGGTTAAAATCACCCATGATTATTGCTGTTCCCTTTTTACAAGTCCCCACTATTTCCTGGTTTATGCTCCGACCAACAGAGTTGCTACTGTTAGGGGGCCTATATACTACGCCCACCAGTGACTTTTTCCCCTTATTATTCCTTATCTCCACCCAAACTGTTTCAACATTCTGATCATTTGAGCCAATATCGTTTCTCACTATTGCAGTGATTCCATCCTTTATCAATAGAGCTACGCCACCTCCTTTTCCTTCCTGTCTGTCCTTCCGGATTGTCAAATACCCCATAATATTTAATTCCCAGTCCTGGTCACCTTGCAACTATGTCTCTGTGATGGCTATCAGATCATACCCATTTGTCTCAATTGTTTGCATGTCTGACACAAGATTCCAAAAGCAAGCGTTTGCTCTGAATTCCTTCATGGCAAACAAGCCAAAGGTGGGCAGAGGAAACATTACAAGTACACCCTCAAAGCCTCCCTGATAAAGTGCAACATCCCCACTGACATCTGGGAATCGCTGGCCAAAGACCGCTCTAAGTGGAGGAAGTATATCCGGGAGGGTGCTGAGCACCTCAAGTGTCATCGCCGAGAGCATGCAGAAATCCGAAATCAAGCGCAGGATGCGGAAGGAGCGTGTAGCAAACCTGTCCCACCTACCCCTTCCCTCAACAACTCTCTGTCCCACCTGTGACAGGGACTGTGGCTCTTGTATTGGACTGTTCAGCCACCTAGGACTAATTTTAAGAGTGGAAGCAAGTCTTCCTCGATTCCGAAGGACTGCGTATGATGATGACATTACGTGACTACAGTTCAAAAATACTTCATTGGCTGTTAACACTTTGGAAGGTCCTGAGATTGTGAAAGGCGCTATAGAAATTCAAATTCTGTCTTTCACCCCACTATGACCTTAACCCTCTAATCAGTTGCAGCTGTTTTATACCCTTCTGCCAGTTTTGTTTCCATAATCGTGTCCTTGAGCCTTGGTGAGGCCACACTTTGAAGAATGTGTTCAGTTTTGGTCCCCCAATCTGAGGAAGGACATTCTTGCTATTGAGGGAGTGCAGCGAAGGTTCACCAGACTGATTCCCGGGATGGCAAGACTGACATATGAGGAGAGACTATATCGACTGGGCCTGTATTCACTGGAGTTTAGAAGGATCAGAGCGGATCTCACAGAAACATATAAAATTCTGACAGGATTGGACAGGTTAGACGCGGGAAGAATGTTCCCAATGTTGGGGAAGTCCAGAACCAGGGGACACAGTCTAAGGATAAGGGGTAAGCCATTCAGGACTGAGATGAGGAGAAATTTCTTCATTCAGAGAGTTGTTAACCTGTGGAATTCCCTACAATAGAGAGTTGTTGATGTCAGTTCATTGGATATATTCAAGAGGGAGTTAGATATGGCCCTTACAGCTAAAGGGATCAAGGGGTATGGAGAGAAAGCAGGAAAGGGGTACTGAGGGAATGATCAGCAATGATCTTCTTGAATGGTGGTGCAGGCTTGAAGGGCCGAATGGCCTACTCCTACACCTATTTTCTATGTTTCTATGTTTCCTTGACCCCACAGTTCTGTTTCAGATAGTTGAAAGTGATCACCTCTCACCCCAAGGTACAAGGGCTTCTGGGCAATCATCACATTTTGCAATATAGTTATATGTAACAAGGAAAGTATTTCATTCTAAGTTTCAAAAGTCACTTTCTTCAAAACTTGCCTTTTTATACTGAAGATTCAGAGCAGAAGGCATATATTGTCCCCTGCTTATAACCAATCTCCAGCTAACTCATGGCTTTAAAGTATGAAAAAGGACTGAACCAAAATAAAAATAACGTAGTTTGAAAGCGAAAGAATATGCACAGAGGTTTTGGAAATTCCAAGCATCTTTGATATCTATGCATCTGTCACCTCATTGCTTGCACTCCAGGGCACTTATCTCTCCAAAAAACAATTCTGGATCTCCATAAACAGAGCAGGTTGAACCAAAGAGAGACCCTTAGAAACACGAATATGAAGAACTGCTGCCAGTCTAATTAATTCTATTTTACCCGAGAAAGATAAGAAAAAAAGGCAGCTAGGTCTGAATATCAAGATCAAAAGCAATATGTTAAATTTTATTCCAGCTAAAAGTGTATTGCTTCTGAAATATCCTAATAGCTTCGACACTCCTTTGGCAAAGAAGAGGAGTAAACAATATTGAGACAGATAGCGGGCACAAGATGTGGATAGATACTGAGATTAATTTCATGTCCCAAGAGATCTATAAACTCATCAACCGCCTTCAAAAAATTAGGATTGGTGAAAATACTAAAATATATGACAGACATATGGAGAGAGAATTTTAATGTCCTCGTAAACATGGACATTTTGATACTGGAGTGAAGCCATTTTCTTACCCCTTGAGATTCCAAATCAAAAACCAACAAAAAAAGATAGGCTACAGTCATGTCTTGTGTCTTGATTCAGTTCAAACAGAGCAGATATTGAGTGATTTGTTACTATAGCACTTTAGGCAAACAGCAAAGAATCTGCATGCATCAGCTAAACACACCCTCAAAATCAACATTGGAGGATATGAAACAAATAAGGACATTACATCTTGTCAAAAGCTTTCTCCGCATCAAATGAAGCCACTGTCATTTGCACTACGCTGTGCCTAAACTCTAAAAGGAAATGGAAAGTTCCTCGATTGTGGAAGGACAATATAATTGCAGGCTTTTCAAAAGGGGAAGTGAATTCTGTCCAACCTGTCTGGAGCACGGGTTCACAATATGCACGTTCAGTCAGAATGAACATGTTTTGAACTATCTCAGCTCATTCCTTCTCTACTAAACCTTGTATCGGTTTATTTACCTAACAGCTCCAGGGATGCTCCTTATATTAAAACAGTGTTTTGTGGTCTGAGAAACAAACACTCACATTCTCTTGGCTGCTGTGCCACAGGCTATGACCTGAGTTTCAATTTAAAAAACTGAAGAATTCTGTCAGACCCAGGAATATTAACTCAGAATATCCAGCTTTGACTGTTATTATTCCACTGCTGTTTTTATGGAAAACTAACATTTTATAGAACGTGTTATCTAAATTAAGGGGCTCAATTTTCCCCAAGCCCGTTTTCTGGCGTATTGCCAGAGTTACGCCCGTTTTTCTAGGTCAGAAATGCGGCGGAAATAATTTGCCAATGTTTCCCCGATGTATAATTCGAATTTGGTGCCGCGCAGCGTGTCCAGTCGCCTCGGGAGCTGGAGCCTGCTGTCGGCGCAGGAAAACAAAGCCACACCTTCTGCGCATGCGCAGGAAAAAAGGTACGTTTCTGACGTCGTTGCAATAGACACGCATGCGCAGTACAGCTCCAAGTTGGCAATTGCTCATTTTTAAAGAGCCAGTGTGTGTGTGAGAATGTTGAGTGCTGTGTGGGAGCATTGGGAAAATCGCAGCAGCAGTAATACAAGATGCAACTCGTTGCCAGGACCAAGAATTTCTCACAGGATGAAGTGGAAGCACTAGTTACTGTGATTGAGAACAGATAGCCAGAGCTGGACACCAGCAGAGATCACATAAAAGTTCCACTCAAAGAAATGAAGAAACGCTGGAACCAAATTGCAGAAGATTATTGCGTAATGATGACCACCACGAGACTAGTGCAAAAAGTGGCAGGACCTTGGTCAAGTGGTTAGGGTAAGTAATATTTTCATTTATTCAATGCAATTGCAATTGTCAATGTGACCATCTGTATGTCCCACCCAGCAGAAAGACACCCTCTTTAAAAAGTTAGGTTTTCATCTTTGCAGAGGAAGGATGCCCGGCAAATCTGCTCCCACTGACATCCTTGGAAGAAAGGGTCGCTGCTTTGATAGGTCCTGCCTGGGGAAAAGCAATCAGTGCTGCACAAGCTAGGCCCACACTCGAGGGAGAGGGTAAGTCTTGCAAATTCATCGTGGTTCTTCAAATCAGCCTGCTTTCTGGCCTGCGATGTGTGAACCTACTCATGGCACCCACCCTTCCCCCTCCTCTGTTGTGAACCATTTGACTGTTCTGTTATATCTTGCAGAACTTGAGGCCAACCCTGACAATGCAGAAGATTCAGACGTGGATGAACCTGAAGAGGAGAATATCTTCTAATCCAACCCTCCAAACCAAGAACATGGGGGTGAGGGGGAGAGGGAGGGAATGGAGCTGGATGAAGCTCCCACTGTTGTACTGACTTTGGAGGAGATGCCGCTCATTGAGGTGACAGCCCCTTCCGTGACTAGTGGGTTGAGTGCTGGGGGGACATTCCATGGTTTCACACCTCCAGAGGTTGTAGGTCCCAGTGGTAGGGTGCAGCGAGGCACACACAGGGCCCCACCGTCCCAGGCTGCGGGTCTCAGTTTTGGGGTACAAGCTACACCCAGGGTGAGGAGGGGAAGGAGAGCTCGACCACACTCTCCTGAGATGCAAGATCTAACAGATGTGGTTCAAATGATGTCATTGAGCATGGAGAGCATTGACCTTACCCGATCACTCCTGGACACCACCAGTGGGGTGAGTGATGAGGTAGCAGGACTGTCGGGAGAAGTAACAGCAATGACACAAGAAATGGGAACGATGTCCGGGACCATCAGTGAGGGAATAGTGTCCATCAGGGAGGGAATGTCAGAGGTCGTGCAAATCACAGCACTGACCATGAGGGAGGGAATGTCTGAGGTAGTGCAAACCACATCATTGGCCATGAGAGAGGGAATGTTGCAGGTCGTTGAGACACTGTCAGGGCGCACGAGGAACGGCATGTTGGAGTTAGCTGCTGCAATAAGGGAACACGCCCAGACCCCGCGCCAATTGACAGAATCAACTGTCACTCCAATCCCCACGCCAGCCTCTGAACAGCCCAAAGCCGGGCCCTCCAACTTGCCGTCTGATGCTGCCACCCCCGCCCCGCCCCTCAACAGGTGCGCAGTATCCGAGATGTTAGAAAGAATAAGCTTGGTACCAAGCCCAGAAACACTGTGTCACCGCCTGTGGGCAGGGGTAGTGGAGTGTTCAAGACCAAGCGCAGCGGGCGGTCTGAGAATAAGATGGAGGAGAGATGGGTGCAGCCTTTCTTTGCTGCTGTTGTTGTTGTTATTGTTACTGTTACAACAGTTCTCAAATTAAAAGTCTTTTGTAAGTTATGTAAATTTACAAGTTTAAAAGTTTGTAAGTGATCTTAAGTTTTTTAAGTGATCTTAAAGAGTGATCTTAAAGTAAAGTTTCAGACAAGAATAATTTTATTAAAATTAAGTTAAGTACAAAAGAACTGTTTAAAACTTTTGAATAAAATATATTTTACATTAACACTGAATCACGTTCCATTAACACAACACAACATTACGGAACAGCTCCAAACAGTAAACATGTCCATGTGGAATCATTGTCGCTGAGCCCTCAGACATCAGTAAACGTTCACGGATGAGCTGCTGGCGCAAGGCTCGAGCAATCGCTAATGGGGCACGATGGCCCGCCCTCCTCCGCTGCCGTGCTCCGGCCTCAGGCACTTGCACAGCTTCCTCATCCTCGTCATCCTCTTCCTCCTCCTCCTGCTCGTCACCTGCACCTTCCACATCATTATCATCAGCCTCTCTCACCTCAGGTGGGTCTTCCTCCGCTGCCGTGCTCTGGCCTCAGGCACTTGCATGGCTTCCTCATGAAACTACATCATGAAACCATTATGCCATTCCTTCCACTGTGAGCCATGCTTGCATGGTAAGAGCACACAGGACCACGTCTATACAGTTTACACCTCCCTGGACCTTCAGAAATTCTGTCACTCTGTGAAATTATAGTGCTCTGCCCTGTTGCTGCCAGCTGTCGATTGGGGAACAAGGTGAAACTGAGTGATCTAGCAAACAATGCGTCCGTGAATCGTTTGATGCATCTGTCCATAACTCATCGGCTAATGATAGTGACATCCCTAGTGGCAGCCTGAAATTATCCCATTGCATCAATGGTGAGAGAGATTGTGACCTTCACAGCTACTGGCAGTACAGTGAACGTGGCAGAAGTCGGCTGTAGTGGATTTCAGTCTGTGGATTCGCTCGGTCACTACTTTTCAAACAAATTCAGGTCTGTATACCTCTGCCTCTATATTCTGGTAAGGAGTGGTGGGGGCTGGTTGTCACACATGACGCACTACCTGACCAGCCTGAATTCCCTCCAATGCTCCTTCTCTTGTTCTGTAAAGTAAAGGTGCAGGGCTATTCCCAATGGGGGATCCAGTGTCCCAGTGGGAACTGATAGGAGGAAGTCGGGAAGTCCTGCTACAACTGTACAGAGTATTGGTGAGACCACACCTGGAGTACAGCGTACAGTTTTGGTCTCCTTATTTAAGGAAGGATATATTTGCATTGGAGGCGGTTCAGAGAAGATTCACGAGGCTGATTCCAGAGATGAGGGGGTGGACTTATGAGGAAAGGTTGAGTAGGTTGGGCCTATACTCATTGGAGTTTAGAAGAATGAGAGGTGATCTTATTGAAACGTATAAGATTCTGAGGGGGCTTGACAGGGTAGATGCAGAGAGGATGTTTCCCCTTGTGGGGCAATCTAGAACTAGGGGGCACAGTTTCAGAAATAAGGGGTCACCCATTTAAAACAGAAATGAGGAGGAATTTCTTGTCTCAGAGGGTCGTGAATCTTTGGAATTATCTGCCCCAGAGAGCTGTGGAGGCTGGGTCATTGAATTTATTTAAGGTGGAGATGGACAGATTTTTAAATGATAAGGTAGTCAAGGATTATGGGGAGCGGGCAGGGAAATGGAGTTGAGGCCAAGATCAGATTAGCCATGAACTCAATGAATGGCAGAGCAGGCTCGAGGGGCCGAATGGCCGACTCCTGCTCCTACTTCTTATGGCAGCCCTTCAGCAAGTGACACAAAATGCTTTGCTGCAGTGAAGCACCCAAAAGATTCACAGGTCGGAAATGACCAATAAACTTCCATGAACATAAATGCTCGGTATTTTAAATGCTCTTCTGCCTTTTCCAGAACATTTAGCAACCCTGGATGTATTTTTTTTATATGCGAAAAGGGTAAACATTGCAAATAAGGCAGGAATGATGGAAAACGAGAAGCACAATGCCATTTTCACTTCCTTTGCGTCGAACCGCTCAATAATGACACATCACTTCTTGCAGCCATCCCCGATGGTGGAAAATGGGGCAGACACAAACGTGGATGGAAATCCGGCACAATGGCTTTTCAGTCCATTTCCCAATCAAGGTGGCTTCATTTGACTCATCGATTGAGTAATGCCAAATGGAAAATATAGGCTACTAAATCTAGCATGTGCAAAAATAGAATACTATAATAGAAATAATATGGAAATATTACCTTCTAGTTTGAAATCCAAATTTTTGTGACAAATATTTACCTTAAATACAATAGCATTGGTAATTTGAAAGACTTGTAATTATCTTTACATTCCTTTCTGAAGCACAAAAAATTGAACATAAATCATGTACAATCCTTGCACACGAATCACTGAAAATTAACATGCAGGTGCAGCAAACAATTAGGAAAGCAAATGGTACGTTCACCTTTATTACGAAAGGATTTGAGTGCCAGAGTAAAAATGTCCAACTGCAGTTATATAAGGCCCTAGTGAGACCGCACCTGGAGTATTGTGTAGTCTTGGTCTCCTGACCTAAGGAAGGATATCATTGCCATAGAGGGAGTGCAACAAAGGTTCACCAGACTGATTCCGGGGATGAGGGGGGATTATCGATATTCTCTGGAGCTTAAAGGAATGTGATCTCATTTAAACATATAAAATTCTTAAGGGCCTTGACAGGTTACATACGGGCAGTTGTTTCCCCTGGCTGGGGAATCTAGAACGAAAGGTCACGGTCTCAGGGGTCAGCAATTTAGGACCGAGTTCAGGAGAAATTTTTTCACTCAAAGGATTACGAATCTTTAGAATTCTCTAACCTAGAGGGCTATGAATGCTTGGTCATTGAATAGATTCAAGACGGTGATCGATATATTTTTGGATACTACGGGAATCAAGAGATATGGGGATATTGCGGAGTTGAGGTAGATCAGCCATGATCGTACTGAATGGCAACAAGGCTCAAATTGTCAAATAGCCTACCCCTGCTCCGATTTCTTATGTTCTTATGAAGGGTGTGACATCAAAAATAAACAAAAATCCGATCACAAGGAGTAACTTCAGAATTCTGGTAACAAAGTTTGCATTGTGAACAACAATATTAAAAAAGCACATAAAAAATGAACAAAATCTGGGTCAATGAACATCTCTGAGGTAGCAACAGCAATTGGTCATCAATAGAGACAGGTATTCCAATTATCTGCCACGAAAATTCTAAGTTATCAATTTTCAGGAATTGACTGACAAGAGTCTACCTCTGGGTGACTGAAGGTCAATAAAATGACTGCAGGTTACTAAAGCAAAGAGAGAGCATGAGAACACTGGCAACTAAAATCAAGGAAAACCCAAAGATGTTTTAAAAATACATTAAGAGCAAGAAGACAACCAAAGAAAGAATAGAGTCTATTAGAGACCATAAAGGTAATGTGTGTGTGAAGGTGGAAGGTGTGGGTATGGTTCTTAATGAATACTTTGTGTCTGTTTTCACAAAAGAGAGAGGCGATGCAGACATTGCAATCAGGGAGGAGGTATGTGAAATATTGGATGAAATAAACATAGTGAGAGAGGAAATATTAAGGGGTTTATCAGCTTTGAAAATGCCTGGGTGAAATCTATCCCAAGCTATTAAGAAAAGCAAAAGAGGAAATAGCAGAGGCTCTGACTATCATTTTCCAATTCTCTCTGGCTACAGGTGTGGTGTCAGAAGACTGGAGAACTGCAAACGTGGTACCTTTGTTTAAAAAGGGAGAAAGGGATAGACCGAGTAATTACAGGCCAGTCAGCCTAACCTTGGTGGTGGGAAAATTATTGGAGAAAATTCTGAGGGACAGGATAAATCTTCAGTTCGAAAGACATGAATTAATCAAGGACAGTCAGCATGAATTTGTTAAGGGAATGTCGTGTCTGACTAACTTGATTGAAGTTTTTGAGGAGATAACAAGGAGGGTTGATGAGGGCAGAGCATATGAAGCAGTGTATATGGATTTTAGCAAGGCTTTTGATAAGGTCCCACATGGCAGACTGTTCACAAAAGCAGCTTTGAAAGTGAATAAATCCCCAGGCCTGGATGAAATGTATCCCGGGCTATTAAGGGAAGCAAAAGAGGGAAATAGCAGAGGCTCTGACCATCAGGGGAAGTTGTGTTTGACAAATTTGCTGCAATTCTTTGAGGATGTAACAAACAGGCTGGATAAAGGGGAACTAGTGGATGTGGTGTATTTGGACTTCCAGAAGGCATTTGACAAGGTGCCACATAAAAGGTTACTGCACAAGATAAAAGTTCACGGGGTTGGGGTAATATATTAGCATGGATAGAGGATTGGCTAACTAACAGAGAACAGAGAGTCAGGATAAATGGTTCATTCTCTGGTTGGCAACCAATAACTAGTAGGGTGCCGCAGGGATCAGTGCTGGGACCCCAACTATTTACAATCTGCAGTAACGACTTGGCAGAAGGGACTGAGTGTAACGTAGCCAAGTTTGTGACAATACAAAGATGGGAGGAAAAGCAATGTGTGAGAAGAACACAAAAAATCTGCAAAACGCCATAGACAGGCTAAGTGAGTGGGCAAAAATTTGGCAGATGGAGTATAATGTTGCAAAGTGTGAGGTCATGCAATTTGGCAGAAAAAAAATCAAAGAGAAAGTTATTATTTAAATGGAGAAAGATTGCAAAGTGCCGCAGTACAGCAGGACCTGGGGGTACTTGTGCATGAAACACAAAAGGATAGTATACAGGTACAGCAAGTGATCAGGAAGGCCAATGGTATCTTCACCTTTATTGCAAAGGGGATGGAGTATCAAAGCAGGGAAAGTCTTGCTAGTTATACAGGGTATTGGTGAGGCCACACCTGGAATACTGCGTGCAGTTTTGGTTTCCATATTTACAAAAGGATATACTTGCTTTGGAAGCAGATCAGAGAAGGTTCACTCGGTTGATTTCAGGTTAAGTAGGTTGGGCCTCGACTCATTATAATTCAGAAGAATGAGAGGTGATCTTATCGAAACGTATAAGATTATGAGCGGGCTTGACAAGGTGGATGCAGAGAGGATGTTTCCACTGATGGGGGAGACTAAATCTAGAGGGTATGGTCTGAGAATAAGGGGCTGCCCATTTAAAACTGAGATGAGGAGGAATTTCTTCTCTCAGAGGGTTGTAAATCTGTGGAATTCGCTGCCTCAGAGAGCTGTGGAAGCTGGGACATTGAATAAATTTGAGACAGAAATAGACAGTTTCTTAAACGATAAGGGGATAAGGGGTTATGGGGAATGGGCAGGGAGGTAGAGCTGATCAGTTCAGCCATGATCTTATTGAATGGCAGAGCAGGCTCGAGGGGCTGTATGGCCTACTCCTGCTCCTAATTCTTATGTTCTTATGTTCTAAAAGCCCAAGGGCTCCGGAGCAAAATGGCAAAATTGGCTCAGAGGTAGGAAGCAAAGGGTAATGGTTGGTGTGTTTTTTGTGACAGGAAGGATGTTTCTGCTGAGGTTCTGCAGGGCTCAGTGCTGGGTCCCTTGCTTTTTGTGGCATGTATCAATGATTCAGACTTGAATGTAGGGCGTATGATTAAGCAGTTTGCAGATGGTACTAAAATCGGATGTGGTTAATAATGAAGGAGAAAGCTGCGGACTGCAGGAAGATATCAATGAACTGGTCAGGTGGGCAGAACAGTGGCAAACGGAATTCAATCTGGAGAAGTATGAGGTAATGCATTTGGGGAGGGCTAACAAGGAAAGAGAATACACATTAAATGGTAGGACACTGAGAAGTGTAGAGGAACAAAGACACCTTGGAGTGCATGTCCACAGATCCCTGAAGGTAGCCGGCCAGGTAGGTAAGGTGGTTAACAAGGCATACGGAATACTTGCCTTTATTAGCCGAGACATAGAATACAAGAGCAGGGAGGTTATGCTTGAACTGTATAAAACACTGGTTTGGCCACAGCTGGAGTACTGCATGCAATTCTGGTCACCACATTACAGGAAAGATGAAATTGCACTAGAGAGGGTACAGAGGAGGTTTGCCAGGATGTTGCCTGGACTGAGAATTTTAGCCATGTGGCAAGATTGGGTAGGCTGGGGTTGTTTTCTTTGGAACAGAGGAGGCTGAGGGGAGGCCTTATTGAGGTGTATAAAATTATGAGGGACCAAGAGAGAGTGGATAGGATGGACCAATTTTCCTTTGCAGAGGGGTCAACAACCAGGGGGCATAGATTTAAAGTAATTGGAAGGAGGTTTAGAGAGGATTTGAGGGGAAATGTTTTCACCCAGAGGGTGGTGGGGGTCTGGAACTCACTGCCTGAAAGGGTGGTAAAGGCAGAAACCCTCACAACATTAAAAAAGTACTTGGATGTGCACTTGAAGTGCTGTAACCTACATGGCTACGGACCTGGAGCTGGAAAGTGGAATTCGGCTGGATAACTCTTTGTTGGTTGGAGTGGACACGATGGGCCAAAATGGCCTCTTTCCGTGCTGCACATTTCAATGATTCTGTGATAAAGATATATGATTGTGAAAGGGAGAATGACTCCTCTGATGGCTCAGCAATTTTAACCAGTGAGTTGGTGAGCCCTACGGAACATGCAAGTCCAAGATTCAATTTGCAGTCTATGCTGAATTAACTATTCCTCCCAGGGTGGAAGTTGAAGCACTGCAATTAAGTCCCAGTACTCTGGGTTTGGGAGGGGAGCCTTGACCATGATCATTATTCAATTGATTGGGCTTGCCTCTGATGTCCATCCAATACAACTGCCCGTCTGCCAGCACACAAGAACAGTGACCAATTGGGAACGGCACCAGAGAGTGACAGTCACCTGTGTGACCATCCCAACAAAGATCGTGTGGCCCAAGAACTGCGTTTGCACCTCAAATGGTCAAGCTGCAGAGGTGTCCGGGCTCTTCTTCTTTGAGATAAACTGGGTAAGCTAGATGCTATGGGGGCAGATCAGGAATTCTCACCCACAGTATATAGTGGCTGGAATCATTTATGGCAACTGCAAGACTTGGGCAGGAGTGGCAAGAGGGCAGAAGCTAGGAGCATCACTTCGGGGAGGGATGAAGAGGGCAAAGCAGAGAGAGACATGGGATGGGAAAGGAAGACAAAAAAGAAGAAAGTGCCAATCACTGGCAGGAGGAGTGTGAAGAAGCCAAGAGCTTCTTCCATGAGGAAGTGGTAGAAGAGTGCCAGCAATGAACTGGTGAAGCACTGTTGGGAACACTGTGGCTGAAGTTGCAAGCCTTGTCCCACTGCACTTTCAGTTTTCATTCATAGGCTTAGATTCAGTGCCACTTATCAGCTGACGCCAATTCTTTTGCTGGCTGATTTTTCTCAATTAGCATGTATGAGAAACAATTTTTCATTGCTAACAAATTCCGAATGTCAACTTTCTCTCATCAATGACAAAAATAGAAAAAGGTTTTCAAACAATGGAGCCTCTTCCAATTATACCACCTGGAAAGGATTGATTTTATAAAAGGTGGGCATGATTTTTCAAAGGGAATCCCATTAAGACATATATTTAAATAACCAGAAGATGCTTTGTAAAGATTAATAAAATCTTATTCTTCTTCCTTGGAGGTGTTGTAAATAGTGTCTGTGCATTATCTTCAAAGAACAGAGGCAATAGAAGCAAGCTTCTTGTGCTTTGAGCCCAATTCTGACTGACCCTCAGTGGTCAGTGATGGAGCTAACTACTATTATATATCATTCCCCCCCACCCCCCACCCCCAAATGTTTAGAAAGTTTTTGATGCCTCACATGAGCGCCCAACCATAAACTGCATAATCTTATACATTTCGATAAGATCGCCTCTCATTCTTCTGAATCCCAATGAGTCGAGGTCCAACCTACTCAACTTTTCCTCATAAGTCAACCCCCTCATCCCCGGAATCAACCGAGTGAACCTTCTCTGAACTGTCTCCAAAGCAAGGCTATCCTTTCGTAAATATGGAAACCAAAACTGCACGCAGTATTCCAGGTGTGGCCTCACCAATACCCTGCATAACTGTAGCAAGACTTCCCTGCTTTTATACTCCATCCCCTTTGCAATAAAGTTCAAGATTCCATTGGCCTTCCTGATCACTTGCTGTACCTGCATACTAACTTTTTGTGTTTCATGCACAAGTACCCCCAGGTCCCGCTGTACTGCGGCACTTTGCAATCTTTCTCCATTTAAATAATGGAGGAAATCTACCAGCATCCAGTACAATAGAGTGGTGGAAATGAGGCCCACTATATTGTTTTTAGACTGGGGTCATGACCTAGAACCCTCAAAAGATTTACGGTTAAGATTTATCAGTGAAGCAACTTTACAGTTTTTTCTCCCTCATACTCCCACCCCACAATGCATCATTGATACTGGTGCAGGAGCTGCCAGATCTAGTTGCATTCCCTGACCGTGGAACCTCCTGTAGAGTGAGGTTCTCAGTCAACTGGCGATCACAATTCAAGCTCCACCATAGCTATGGCAGTGGTGTCAACAGTTGGGGCCAAGGTTTACGGCAAACCCATTTTGTCTGTCAGCAGATCAGCAGATCAGATTGCTGTGTTGCTTGAATATCACAGGAATGCTTTCACAAGAAGTCACGGCAGAGAAAAACATGCTTCCTCCCGAGAATGAAGAAAAGGCCCCTTGAACACTTACTGTATGAATTTCTTCTCTGTCCATTTACTGAGTCATATCAATTGTCAATCAAACATGAACCATAATTTCAAGGTAATTTTGGAAGTCTGCGTACTTGCTTATTTTATCATGAATAAAAATCCCATAAGGGGACTCGTTCAGAAGAGAAGATATGGGCCCAGAAATTATGGTGGTTCGGTCAGAGTTCGCACAGTGTATGTTGCCAGAAGCCTTCAGAAAGGCCCGGCAAGTTCCGGGTTTCAGCGTGTGGTGCGCATGCTCGAAAACCCAGAACTCGCGATCTATTTATTTATCCAACTAGTGTCCAGCCAATGCCCACAAAACCTTTATGCCTGGTAAAAGCAGGCATAAGGCCTTCTTTTTACCAGCAATAAGGGTTAAAATATGTGTTAAAATAATTTTTTTTAATGATTAAAACATATACATACATGTTTTAAAATGTTTACATTTATTTTTCAAAAAATAACATTTTTATTTTAAGTGTTTAATTAAAGGGTCTTTTAATTAATTTTGAACAGGGGAACATTTATATTTTATTTAAGTGGTGTGATTTCTTATTTATTTGGTGATTTTGAATATGCTTATGGGGATTCCGCACGGAAATGGAATCCCTGTAAGTATCACAGGAATCCCCCTTTTTGATTGGTTGACTGAGCCCATGTACTGCATAAGCCCCTGGGATCTGTAGCTATTTCCGCAGGGAACTCTCCGTTGATGTGGAGTCTGGTGTTAAGTTTGGAAATATTTAGCGGTTCAGAGGCGTACTCAGGAGGTATGCCTCTGACTGCAAATTCAGGGCCATCATATCAACTGTCTGCATTCCAGGTTCTCCAACAAAACCTGTTGAAATGCCTTTGCACTGTTGATGAATTGGTAAAGTTAACAGATCACCTGTAATCCTGTGGAGTTTGTCTTCAGAATGTTAGTGAACAGTTGCAATTGGCTGTAACTCAGTTTTGTTTGCTGTTTACTGATGCAGATAAGGAATTGACAGGTGATAGATCAGATTTACTTAAAGATTTTTTTTCATGTTGAAATGGCTCACTGCACAAAATAGATTTTACAGCACCAGTTTCTGGCAGACAACTGTATTCTAGCTTGATTTCAGAATTTCTCTGTCCTATTTAAACGTGCAGATGTCCACTCAACAGACGTTACCTATTGTTGTAGCCATTTTTCTGACAGCAGAACATCTAGAAAAATGGACCATCTGGACCATTTTAAACATTAAACCATGTTTTCCTTTGTTCAAGAAATCCTGACACATAGTTTGTGAAATTGCTGCACAATTTTGTCACTCAATGCTCTCAGGAACATATAACGAAACAGCGAGATTGCTGGTAATGTTGGTACAGTTGTGAATAAGCTGGAGACTGCATGCAGTGCAGTGCCCAGATGGTGTAATGATGATAATTTGATTATATCTCTGAGGTTCAACTCAATTGGAGATGTCCATAGTGATGCCTGCATCGAGGCAGTCGATTTTAACTTGTCCTGTCTGGTACAACTATTTTGAGTTGTACGTGCAAATCAAATATAATACAAGTGCCCCCTTATTAAAGGCAGGGGCACTAAAACCAATTAAACAAATTAAACTTTAGACAGGAACTTAAGTCAAATTAAAATTTGGTTGCCGGGGGTGATAATGCACTCCAGTCCCTCCGGCGCCCACCTCTCGCGGAAGGCCGCGAGCGTACCGGTGGACACCGCGTGCTCCATCTCCAGGGACACCCTGGCTCGGATGTAAGCGCGGAAGAGAGGCAGGCAGTCAGATTGAACGACCCCCTCGACCGCCCGCTGCCTGGACCGGTTGATGGCCCCTTGGCCGTGCCCAGGAGCAGTCCTACGAGGAGGCCCTCGGACCTACCCACTCCCCTCTGCACAGGGTGTCCAAAGATCAGGAGTGTGGGACTGAAGTGCAGCCAGAAATTGAGGAGCAGCCCCTTCAGATAATGGAATCCCTGTCTGGTGATAAAACAGATAAAATGATGATGGACTACCTGCCGTCCTGTTTACAGCTCCATTGCAACCACTGCCATTTTGAAAGTGACCTGCCACTTTCAGGTGGGAGGTCCTTTTTAATCTTTAAATCAGGATCTTACGTTGTTCAGTGAGAACAGATTGGAGTGTGCACCGTGCACGTTCTGATCAGCTCTACAGGCAATAGAGGCTAACAGGTTCAGCAAAGGTAAGCTTGAAATTACTCTTGTGGGGCCAGGAGGAGCGTGAGTAAAAATAATCTGGGATGCTGACACCCTGGAACCCCACTGCAAAAGCAAACCACTCCCGTCATCATCATTGGCAGTCCCTCAGAATCGAGGAAGACTTGCTTCCACTCTAAAAATGAGTCCTCAGGTGGCTGAACAGTCCAATACGAAAACCGCAATCCCTGTCACAGGTGGGACAGATAGTCGTTGAGGGTAAGGGTGGGTGGGACTGGTTTGCCGCATGCTCTTTCCGCTGCCTGCGCCTGGTTTCTGCATGCTCTCGGCAATGAGACGCAAGGTGCTCCCGTATGCACTTCCTCCACTTAGGGCGGTCTTTGGCCAGGGACTCCCAGGTGTCGGTGGGGATGTTGCACTTTATCAGGGGGGCTTGGAGGGTGTCATTGTAACGTTCCCTCTGCCCACCTTTGGCTCGTTTGCTCTGAAGGAGTTCTGAGTAGAGCGCTTGCTTTGGGAGTCTCGTGTCTGGAATGCGGACAATGTGGCCTGCCCAGCGGAGCTGATCAAGTGTGGTCAGTGCAACTGTCCTCCCAGGGGATTTGCAGGATCTTGCGGAAACATCGTTGGTGGTATTTCTCCAGCGACTTGAGGTGTCTACTCTACATGGTCCATGTCTCTGAGCCATACAGGAGAGCAGGTATCACTACAGCCCTGTAGACCATGAGCTTGGTGGCACTCCCATACTCACATGGTGAACTGCACGGGACTTGCTGGTTCGATGTAAATGAGGAGGGGGCTTCAAATTCGCAGTCGCCTCTTCAACACCATCTAGAAGCACGGATTGTTGGTTTAGGTCGAGCTTTCACAGCCCAGTTGAACAGAAAAGAATCCTCGACAGCTTGTGACCGTTTTCGCAGCACGCCAATTCTTACCCTCCTGTAAGGTTGGGCATGTTTGGGTGGAGTAGAATCCCAGGAAAGAGCTTGAAGATCGTCAATGAAGTCCCATACATTACCTGCCTAGACTGGCATATGTCCCCAAAGTGTTTCGCCATATTTGTTGTGGGCAAGGTTGTACTTTGTATGGTGGATGAAGCGTAACAACAGCTCTTTCTCCAGTGTGTGGCAGTAAGGAGATTTTCAGAGAAAGATTTGGCAGATATATTTACAGACACAGGCATCAGAAGCCAGAGAAACTGTGAGAGATTGTAAAGAGACCTGGAGGCGGATCTGACAGAAGACCGACTGACATGCAGATCTGGCAAGAAGCCTATGCCTATTTCCATTGGATGATTTTGCAAATGCCGGGCTAAACAGTGTGACATTGTCACTTGATGTGCGATTATTATGCCCAGTGTGCGAGAATGGCGAATTCAGCAAATCTCTGAATGAAGGGTTGTGCGTACGAACATAATCCAAGTCATAGTCAACATCTTCACTGAAAGCATGGGCCTTACAGTAAACATCCGTAAGACAAAAATCCTCCACCAACCTGACCCTGCCATACAGCACTGCCCCCCAGTCTTCAAAATCCACAGTGCGGCCCTGGACAACGTGGACCACTTTCCATATCTCGGGACCCTATTATCAGCAAGGGCAGACATCGACGACAAGGTTCAACACCACCTCCAGTGCACCAGTGTAGCCTATGGCTGCCTAAGGAAGAGAGTATTCGAAGATCAGGCCTTCAAATCTGCCACCAAGCTCATGGTCTACAGGGCTGTAGTGATACCCGCTCTGATATGGCTGAGACGTTGACCATATAGAGTAGACACCTCAAATCGCTGGAGAAATATCACTAACGATGTCTTCACAAGATCCTGAAAATCCCCTGGGAGGACAGACACACCAACGTTAGTGTCCCCAATCACGCCAACATCCCCAGCATCGAAGCACTGACCACACTCGACCAGCTCCGTTGGGCGGGCCACATTGTTTGCATGCCTGACACAAGACTCCCAAAGCAAGCCCTCTACTTAGAACTCCTACACGGCAAGCGAGCCCCAGGTGGGCAGAGGAAACGTTTCAAGGACACCCTCAAAGCCTCCTTGATAAAATGCAACATTCCCACCGACACCTGGGAGTCCCTGGCCAGAGACTGCCCTAAATGGAGGAAGAGCATCAAGGAGGGCGCTGAGCACCTCAAGTCTCATTGCCGAGAGCATGCAGAAACCAAGCGCAGGCAGAAGGAGCGTGCGGCAAACCAGACTTCCCACCCTCCCTTTCCTTCAACCACTGTCTGTCCCACCTGTGACAGGGACTGTGGTTCTCGTATTGGACTGTTCAGTCACCTAAGAACTCACTTTTAGAGTGGAAGCAAGTCTTCCTCGATTTCGAGGGCCTGCCTATGATGATGATGAAGATGAGCTGGACAGAGAAAGACAATGGTCCATCTAGTTCACTCGTCACGTTTCAATGATAATGGAGTTGTTGAGTAATCATCGCAATCAATCTCCTTTAATTAGTCTACAACAATCAAAGAAGAATTATAGAAATTTACGGCACAGGAGGAGGCCCAGACCAGGCGCACATTTAGACACGACACAAGGAGAACCCTAGTGGCGGAGAGCTTTAGTCCAAAGACACATTTTCCTCTCAAGCACGGTACACTTATCACATGTCATGTCTCAAATTACTCAGATATTATGATGAGTACAAATGTCCCCAAAATGGACTGCAGGAATATGACTGGCTTGAAAATTTCAAATGTATTACAACAATACTGTGATCCAATAAAAGTAACACCAGCAACATTCTTCCACTGTTAGTAGCTCTTACCCTCACATCATCAGGGTGAGACTCCAGCTAATCGCAATCAGTGGGGTCATTTAACACTTCTCCTGAGTTGAACAGACTGGATACAGGGAGGATGTTTCCCCGGGGCTGGGAAGTCTAGAACAAGGGGTCACAGTCTCAGGATACAGGGTAGGAAATTTAGGACCGAGATGAGGAGAAATATTTTCACTCAGAGGGTGGTGAACCTGTGGAATTCTCTACCACAGAAGGCTGTGGAGGCCAAGTCACTGAATATAGTTAAGAGGGAGATAGATAGATTTCTCGAAACAAGAAGCATCAAGGGGCATGGGGAAAAGGCGGGAATATGGTGTTGGGATAGAGGATCAGCCATGATCGTATTGAATGGCGGTGCAGGCTCGAAGGGCTGAATGACCTACTCCTGCTCCTATTTGCTGTGCTTCTTAAAAATACCTCACTTTCAGTGCTTAGCATTGTAAAGCCAACAGAATGGTAAGATATGTAAAATTCAAGATAAGAAAAGGCAGGACGTACAGAGTTGATGTCATACGTTTTGGTGAAAGCCTGCGCAAGTAAACAATGCATGCAAAGGTATGTGTCGCCTCAAGGAGGAGTGAGGCAAAGATGAAAGTTGCAGGTAATACCAAAGAGAAGCAGTCAAAAAAGGTATTTTTACACTTGATCTATATGAGGATCATATTCAGTTTCAATCAGGATGTCGTCAGCCGAATGCAATTTCCCAAGAGTTTACAACAGCTGCCCAGATTCAGCTCTTACGCTGCACACAGAGTATTAAATTACCAGCTCGACACAAGCATTGTCTTTTTTTCTTTGCAGAAACAGCAGGAGATTTGCATCAACTATTTATACCATCCTGATACATACATGCTGCCTCACAGCTGAGGTCAACTCTCATGTCAGGAGTTGGGAATTTTGCATTAAACTATGGCTGGTTACTGTGAGTGAGGTATACTTTCAGAGCAGTGAGTGTGGAGTGCATGAAATAAGGTGCACATAATACAAAATAAAGTCAATACATTTGAATAGATAAATGCTGCAGTAAAAGCATTATTTTGTCGAAATAAAAATATTTGAAAAATAAACCTGGAATTCCGAAATAAAAATAGAATATATGGGAACAAACAGCAGCTGAGTCAGAAGATAGACAGGATAAGCTTCAGGAAGACTCTTCCAAGGTCTGATACTGGACCATTCATCTATTTTTTACAGATGCTGAGTGACCTGTCATGTACTATCAGTATTAATCTTGTCTAATATGTAACGGTAATAAGGTTGATCAATCCATTTTTTTGGAAAAGCTGTGAAGTTTGCAATTCTCATGTTGTCCTTTCCCCTGTCTCCTGGAATTTTCCTTTCAGTATCCAGGAAGACCTATAATTGATATACTATAGATCAAAGACACAATCTATCGGAATATCTTTCCACAACGAACAATTTTAGGACTTCCACAAAGATTGAGTAATGGGGATGACGGGATAAATTCAGAGCATGGACGTAAACCTGGAATTTGCAGCATTTGGATCATTGAGATATGAAATTCAAATTTCATATGAACAGCGAGAGCCTTAATGAGACTGGCTGGAAAGCTGAAGGTCACAGTCCCGAGACACTGGAGTTGATTTTAACCCTCTCCACCCGGTAGAAATCAATAATATAATAATAATAGGCAGTCCCTCGGAATCGAGGAAGACTTGCTTCCACTCTAAAAATTAGTTGTTCGGTGACTGAACAGTCCAATACAAGAAATACAAGAATCACAAACTCTGTCACAGGTGGGACAGATAATCATTGAGGGAAAGGGTGGGTGGGACTGGTTTGCCGCATACTCGTTCCGCTGCCTGCGCTTGGTTTCTGCATGCTCTCGGCGACGAGACTCGAGGTGCTCAGCGCCCTCCCGGATGCACTTCCTCTACTTCGGGCGGTCTGTGGCCAGGGACTCCCAGGTGTCGGTGGGGATGTTGCGCTTTTTCAGGGAGGCTTTGAGGGTGTCCCTGTAACGTTTCCTCTGCCCACCTTTGGCTCGTTTGCCATGAAGGAGTTCCAAGTAGAGCGCTTGCAGTGTACTTAACTGACTTGCAACCCGAACTTTTCCCGACATTGCTGATGTTAACCTGCGGGGTTCTGCAGGCAGATGAAGCGTCCACTTAATACAGGCATGGTCTCATGAGTTTATGCAAGTCAGAGATGCATTACGTCAAAAGGACCCAGATTGCTTGGGCAAGAGTGGAGAAGCTGGTGTGTCCTTTCCTTGGGCATTGGCAAAAATAGGTCTGAAGCTGGTCTCCAATACAAGTAATACCAACTTGCATTTATATAGCACTTTTAACATAGTAAAATGGCCCAAGGCACTTCACAGGAGCATTATCAAACAAAATTTGATAGCCAGCCACTTAAAGAGATATAAGGGCAGACGACCAAAAACTTGGTTAAAGGTTTTAAGGAACATCTTAAAGGAGGAAAGAGAAGTAGAGAGGCAGAGGTTTAGGGAGGGAGTTCCAGAGCTTTGGCCCCCGGCCGCCAATGGTGCAGCAATTAAAATTGGGGTTGTGCAAGAGGCTAGAATTAGGGAACAGCAGAAATCTCGCAAGCTTGTAGGGCTGGAGGAGGTTCCAGAGATAGGGAGGGGCAAGGCCATGGAGGGATTTTAAAACAAGGATGAGAATTTTAAAATCGAGGCGTTGCTTAACTGGGAGCCAATGTAGGTCAGCGAGCACAGGGGTAAGGACTGAATGGAACTTGGTGCAATTTAGGACACGGGCAGTAGAATTTTGGATGATCTTACGTTTATGGAGGGTGGAATGGTGGGAGGCCGGCCTGGAATGCTAGGGAACAGAGGATGGAACAATGGCTTCGGTCTTCCCAATACTTAGTTGGAGGATGCTTCTGCTCATCCAGTACTGAATGTCGGACAAGCAGTCTGAAAATTTAGAGACCATGGAGAGGTTGAGAGAAGTGGTAGCATGGGCCAGCCCACACTGCGATATGTGCGCACTAGGTCCGTGCAGCAGAGCTGGTCTCCAGTCGGCTTGGGTAATCCTTGCCACTGGACCAAGACCTAGCTCTGTCAAGCCCGTGTGGTGGCTGGTGTGCAACGGTCACCCCACGTTAAAAGAATTCACGCACAGGCATCTTCCACCCTTCAAGATGTAGTTCGGGATCTGAAATATTCGGTCCTTCATTGAAACACCTGTGAACTCATCCCTTTTTGGCGTGGAAGCAAGTCATCCTCGCTTCACGGAACTGCCTATGATGAGTGAGGTAGAGCTGCGTGTCATCAGCGTACATGTGGAAACTGACGCTGTGTTTTCGGATGATGTTGCAGAGGGACAGCATGTAGATAAGAAATAGGAGGGGGGCAAGAATAGATCCTTGGGGGACACCAGAGGTAGTTTTGTGGGAACAAGAAGAGGAGCCATTGCAGGTGATTCCATCCAGTTGGACAATGGTGGAGAGGCGTTGGAGGAGGATGTTGTGGTTAACTGTGTCAAAGGCTGTAGACAGGTCGAGAAGGACAAGGAGGGATAGTTTACCATGGTCACAGTCACATAAGATGCCATTTGTGACTTTGATAAGAGCTGTTTCAGTAATATGGCAGGGATGGAGAGCTGGTTGGAAGGATTCAAACATGGAGTTCTGTGAAAAATTGGCAGGGATTTGGGCATGACAACACATTCAAGGGCTTTAAAGAGGAAAGGGAGATTGGAGATAGGGCGGTAGTTTGTAAGGACAAAGTGGTCAAGGTTTTTTTTTGAGAGGGGCGATGATGACAGATTTGATGGGGAGATGGACAGTAGCTGTGAAGAGAGACCCATAACAATATTAGCTAACATGGGGGCCAGGAAGGGAAGCTGGCTGGTCGGCAGTTTAATGGGAATAGTATCGAGGGAGCAGGAGGTGGGAATCATGGATATGAGGAGCTTGAAGGGGGCATGAGGAGACTTAGGACAGAAACTAGAGAAAGATGCAAGTTCAGGGCTAGGACTGAGTGAACCTTTGAGGAGGTTTGGCCCGGTGGGAGAGGGAAAAGGAGAGAAAAGCAGAGGCAGCTGAACGGATAGTCTCAATCTTAGTGACTGAGAAGTCCGTGACCACCCGGCATGTGTTGGTGGTAAGGGTGGAGGAGGCAGGGGAGAGGGCTCTAAGAAGACGGTTTATAGTCGAGAAAAGAAGACGAAGGTTATCTTTGCATTCCAGGATGATCCTGGAATAGTGAGCAGATTTGGCAGAGGAGAGTAGGACACGACAGTCTTTTATGTGTTGCAGCCAAATCTGGCGATGAATGGGAGATAAGCCCGGGCCCTACAAGTAAAGTCCTGGCCTCCCCTGCCCCAGACACCACAACCTTCTCCCTCCGCTGGGCCTTCTGCAAGACCCTCCCGAAACTCCGTGCCAACTGGTTACCTGCTTGCCAAAGCTGAGTGTTCCCTTCGATCATCCAGCTGCCTGCATTTCCTCTCCCACCCCACACCTCTCTGCCTGCTTTGGGCTGACAGCTGATCGGCGGCACATAGATGAAGCCCGAGAAGTAAAATACTCAAACTTAGGGCAGTGAACGCCTTCCCCAGTTGCCTCGCCATCACCCGCCTGGAAAAACGCTTGGGCTTAAAATCAACCCGGGAGTTTCAAAGAACCAGACACAGATCTATCAAAAGATGGCAATAATATTACAAAGTTTGAAAACATAACTGTATCAAGAATTTGTTGCTTTGGCTTTAGCTGTGAATGTGTGTTATCTGCAATGATCACAAGTCAATTTTAACAGAACACTGAACAGGCCTGCACACTAAAGCTTTCTTTTTTCACCAGTTCAGATTTCTACTTGGATTGAGTTCTGTTTATGGAACATGAAATGAGAGCACATTCATTCTTTATCTGAGAAACGATAAGGGGATTCTTAAACGATAAGGGGATAAGGGTTATGGGGAGCGGGCGGGGAAGTGGACCCGAGTCCATGATCAGATCAGCCATGATCGTATTGAATGGCGGAGCAGGCTCGAGGGGCCGTATGGCCTACTCCTGCTCCTATTTCTTATGTTCTTAATGTTCTTACGGTAGCATACTCAGACACAAGTCCAATACTTGACAATCTCCCTAAACAACCTTCCAAATAAATATTCAATAAGGATGAACAATTGGCAGTCAAGAGGCTTTCCTGAAGAGTCCTGAACACCTAGCACTGTTTGATACTTCACAGAATGCAATAAACGTCCAAATAGCTGTTGTCTGAATCAACCAACCAAAAACAAAACTCCTGAATGAATCTGTACCAACATATTATCGAAGATAATGTCTTGTACACACCGGTGGGACAGCACTTCTCCAGAAGTTATCAACCAATCTGTCTGAAACCTTTCAGTGTTGGTATGGGAGAGGAGCCTTCAGGGACATCACCGGAACTCAAAATATACAGCTGCTGGACTCCAGAGCAAATAAAGACATCCGAGTCCTCATACATTACGAAGATTAACATTGCTTTGCCTTTAATACAATGCATGCGATTATTCTGTCATTGTTAGTTTAATTTTAAGGCATTTTCCTGTATTGTTTTCATACACTTGTCCTTTGTTTCCCATGTTCTGTATTGTGCCTGATTGTGTACTTTTCCGACTTTTGACATTTGTATTGGATTGCGTCCTATTGAAGATGCTTAACATATTTGCTGTCAGAAGCATATAGGACAAAAATGGATGCTATGCCAAAGGTTCGGGGGGGTAAGCAAAAGCTTGATTGAGGAAGTGGGTTACAAGGAGGATCACAAAGTAAGAGGAGGCAGTGGAGAGCAGAAAGGTTGAGGGAAGGAGGGACAATGTAACTCAAAGGTTAGTGAATATACAAGAGGCAGACAGAAATGCAGATCTCTGGGGGAGGTTACAGGGGAGCAAAGCCACGAAAAGGTTTAAATACAAGGGTGAGAATTTTAAATTTGAGATATTGGGTGTTCGGAAGCTAACGTAAGCCAATAAGGACATGGGTGAGGGGTGATAGGTGTGGGGTAGGATATGGGCAACAGATCTTTACATGAGCTAAAGAATGGAGGATGGGAGGCTGGTCCGCAGAGGATGAGAATAGGCATTGCGTGTTTATGCTGTTGGTATTCAGTTTTTGTTTCCATATAAAAACCTCTGTAAAAATACTTAGTGCGTGTTGAGGTAAAAAAAATACTTCTTTTCTTCAAGGTGAACTCCCTGATATGAGGAGTCGACCGCCCGTTAATGCGACCACGGAATCACTCAGACGAAACCTCGGTTCAACTGGTCTTTATTCAAGCATGCAGGGGAAGAGTTCACGGAAGAACCTTCGAAGAACAGAGGTTTCTAAATCAACAGTTATACATTTTCTGAGGTGTGTGACCCTCCTAAAAAACCACCGATTGGCCGACTGCTATCGGCAAAGTTACATTGATTTGTTGAGCCTTATCAGACTGGCTCTCAGTGGTTTCCCAAACCTGTCCATCATCCATCACCCATCAGTCTCATGGAATGCGTTGTTCATTGGTGTCACCTTTGCCTCAGTTCCCCATGACGTGTTGATTAACCTTGTTTCCCAGGGTGGTGCCTCCTTACTCTCTCCCAAGAACTCTCGTCAAAACTACCAGTCAATACCATCCTGTTCCCATGTTGCTATAATCTCTGTTCCAAACAGCTTACTCTCTACTGTCCTTGGCAAGTGTTCGGTACCTGAATGTGTTGGTTCCACCTTCTATCAGTCTGTGCTTGGGTTCAATGCATTGTTGGTTACTTATGGTTCATTTACCAGCAAGCTTTGCTTTTTAGCTGTTCTCCACCTTAAGACCCATTTGTAAATGAGTTTTGTAAGCGAGCTTTACATGCATATAAGCGAATGTCCACTTCCACCTTAGTGACAGTATTTTATCCCCTTACAATACTATACCCCCTTACAGTGTAAATCTTATATTGCGTATCTGTACTGTATGAGTTTAATCACAGGTCACTCGGCCTACAAGTCTGATTGCAGCAGGAAATGGGTGAGCGGGGGTGGGGGGGAAGCGACTGTTAGTATTGGCTCAGCTTTCCTGATGCCTGCTCATTATAATCATGCGGGCGTGTAGCCAGTGCAACCCACACCACCCATTGGCTGTTCGGGGGGGGGGGTGCGGGGGCTGGTGGGTGGGGGTGCCGGATATCAAGCATCACTGACGCAAAGTAAGGAAAACCAACACCGCTAAAAAGGGTAGTGCAATCTGGTTTCAGAAACCAGGGAAAAACTTGTAAGGAGAGGAAGAGCTGAAACAAGTGTTGGTAGAGCACCGAGATTCTTAGATGTTGATATGCAGGCCCTGTGCAGGCTGTGGACAGATGGAGGAAGATCCTCCAGACTTAAACCACGCCGACAATGGGAGGAGGTCACAGAGCATGTCAATATTAGGACATGGCCGCACTGCCGGAAGAAGTTCAATGACCTCACTAGTCTTGTCAAGGTAGGACTTCCGTTCTTTTGCTCTTGGTTCATAGAAAATAGGTGCAGGAGCAGGCCATTCAGCCCTTCTAGCCTGCACCGCCATTCAATGAGTTCATGGCTGAACATGAAACTTCATGTTCACACCTCTACCACTGGCAACCTACCTACTCACAAAACAAAGAAGACTCCCTAACACGCTTCCCTTCATTTTCCGACAATCACTTCACTAAACCACCTTCTCCTCACCACTATTACAAAGTTCACTTATTCACAACTAACATTCACGATATCAGTGGTATTTTAGCATGACACGCACATTCTTCAAACACCTCACAAGACTTTCACAGACTCCCTTCTTGCCTGAAGCAGAAGGTCGCACACAATTCAAGACAGGAGGTGATCATCAGAGGAGGAATAGCCTGCCTGCACATCCTTTCTCCCCTTGAAGAAAGTGTGCTACCTAGCATGGGTCATGTAAGGTTTATTCATACCTGATCCTCTTTGTCCCTTCTGACTTCCCTATCAACCCACACACTCTGCATGATAAGCCCAAATGCTTTCACCACCCACTTCTCTCTCCTTGCTCTCCATCCACACGACAAGCAAATCCTTGTCCAGCTCGTTTCTTTCAAGTGCAGAAAATGTGGAAGCCCTTATGCCAGTCAAGGAAGAGGAGACCAGCCTTCCTGAAGATGCACCATCAATGGACCTGATTCTCGCAAGCACCAACTCAGATAATGCCACCACGCGTACGTTACAGGCTAAATTAGAGCAGGTGTCCGCACACGGAGACCATTCGTCCAACAACAAGACAATGGCACCTACCATGATGGAGCGAATGCTGGCAGGGTTCATGACAGCACAGATTGCTGCCATGGAGCTCAGATGCCACCTTGGCTCAGGGGGCTGATGTTGACAGGGGACTCCAAAGTGTCACAGAAGTCCTGCACTCTTTTCTCGCGTGGAATCATAAGGGTGCTGAAGCGCCATCCCACAAGAGTGGCCTTGATTCCATGGAAGAGTTAGCTGCTGTTCTCTCTGAGGAGAGCAGCATGGTTACTCCCTCACCAGCCAAGCTGCCAGTGCCCTTTCCAGTGCCACACAAGATGCTGCAGTCTGATCTGTGCCCTCAAGGCCCAGAGCTCCCCTCGATCACTCATCGCAGCCACTTGAAGTGCCCTCCATGGAGGCTCAGCGGCCTTCTGCCTCCCACGCTGTAGTCACTGGGGGGCACGAGGATAGGGAAAAGAGCATGTAAGATGGTACAACTATGAGATAGAGATGGCTTGTTTGGCTCGACTCGGAACTCCTTCACGGCAAGCGAGCCCCAGGTGGGCAGAGGAAACGTTACAGGGACACCCCTCAAAGCCTTCCTGATAAAGTGCAACATCCCCACTGACACCTGGGAGTCCCTGGCCAAAGACCGTCCCTAAGTGGAGGAAGTGCATCCGGGAGGGTGCTGAGCACCTCGAGTCTCATCGCCGAGAGCGTGCAGAAATCAAGCGCAGGCAGCGGAAAGAGCGCGCGGCAAACCAGTCCCACCCACCCCTTCCTTCAACGGCCGTCTGTCCCACCTGTGACAGGGACAGTGGTTCTCGTATTGGACTGTTCAGCCACCTAAGGACTCATATTAAGAGTGGAAGCAAGTCTTCCTCGATTGCGAGGGACTGCCTGTGATGATGTTGATGATAGATAGAGACGTAATTGAGTCGATGCATAAATTTGTTTTTTGTTCTGGATGTAGCAGTGATGTTTATCTTTGCAGGGAAGAAAGCGTAAGATCTATAAGTTTGGACTGTAAGAAGGCAATTGGCTGGTGGTAATAAGGGCAGTGGATTGGAATGTCGGACTGCCTTGGCCCAATGGTAGCAAGGAGCGCAGGAACTAATTTAAATAAAATATTCCACTCATTGCATACTCTGGACATATGCTCTTGCACCAATGCATCCACCTTATCCAATATGGTGGGTGGCACACTTCTGGGTGGTAATGTGTGTGCTTCCTGCCCGTAAGATTGGGATACTACTGGGCCATTTAGAGTGTGATAAATGGGTGCTACGAGGCCGAATTTCTAGGCCCTTGTTTTCCCAATGCGCAGTATAGAAAGCCAAGATCTTTGCAATTAAATCATAGATCTACTGGTCGAAGACAAGTATTGTACTTTATAGGAATTGAGGACTGTTCACAATTATTTTATCTAACTGTAAAAAATCTTCCACAATATTGTTTTTCTTCGAGCATATCTTCTGCAATTTTTCAGAATCCAAATATATTTTTGCACATGGTCTTTTGCACTTACAGTTTATCAATTAACCAATAAATGTATAATTGCCAAGCGATACAATATTTATACAGTTTTCCAGCCTTACACCCTCAAGCTGTCTCACTTACCTACCATTCTTTAGTCTAGAAGGTGAGGCAGACATGACAGAAGTCTTTTCCCCAGTAACCATTGCCAATGAAGTTACATGCTGAGGGAGTGTCCTTGCCAGAAGGCATGAGAGACGAAGACAATTTTTTAGCTAAACTACTCCACTTGCGACAGGGCTATAAAGGAAGTATCTTAAATTCTGTACAACATGGATTCTTTTAAATTAAGTGGTAAGTATATTTTTCAAAGATGTATAGTTACCACTGAAAGGTTTCATGGCGTTTTCAGGCAAATAATTATTAAAATAAATTATAAATTTTAATAGTACATAGGTTACAGATTGTTATTTGCCAGAATGGTATATATTTAAAAAAATAGATGCTACTTTAAAGCAATAAAGAGAACCATTAAAGGATAGAAATTGCATAGCGTTCTGTTTGGAATAATAACATTTGCAGGCGTGCAAAAGTATCGGCGGGTGCTAAACATTGGACACATTAATTTGCAACACCTAAACCTCTGATTGGACCCCCTTGATGACAAGTCCTGATTGCTGATTGGTCCCCTTGCATCCAGCAGTTTCATTTCGCAAACTGTAATTCGAGCCATTCTGACTGCCGAATCCAGACAGCACAGAGCTCATTTGGAACAGAGTGGGCTCACTCTCACAGGTTAAGACTTTCTCCCACCCCTCCAAAGAAGCTCCTGCCCCCACCACCCACCACACAGGTTTTCGACCCCCTCCCAAGCCCAAGTCATTGATATTCTCCACCCATCCAAATTCCTGACCCCCTCCCTCCAGCCCAAGTGCTGATAATCACAGCGATACTCTAGGTAAAAGTCCTGGAGGCTCCTTTAATATAGTCATTGATTTTCGAAAGATAACCCAAAAGCCCTCGTAGGAGACTCAGGCCCAAGCAGCGAGGTAGGCAGGCGGCAATGAACTCCAGGCTTCGCAATGTGGTTTGGCCCTGCTTCCGGCTTCCTCATATATCGCAGAAAGGGACGGAGTTTACTGCGCACATGCGTAGAAAGGGACGGAGTTTACTGCGCACATGCGCAGAAAGGGACGGAGTTTACTGCGCACATGCGCAGAAAGGGACGGAGTTTACTGCGCACATGCGCAGAAAGGGACGGAGTTTACTGCGCACATGCGCAGAAAGGGACGGAGTTTACTGCGCACATGCGCAGAAAGGGGCTGAGTTTACTGCGCACATGCGCAGAAAGGGACGGAGTTTACTGCGCACATGCGCAGAAAGGGACGGAGTTTACTGCGCACATGCGCAGAAGGACACAGAAATGTTCGTGCAGGTAATCACATGGCTAAACATTTGATTCTGCTGGGAAATTCTGCTTTTGCGCTCCACGAGGGAAGTGGAGTGCTAAATCAAGCGCTGTCACTTCCCTTAGAGCGCAGTATCGGCAGAGCGCTGAGCAGTGTTCCGTGCAGCGTGACCAGTTGAACAGTCTCCTTCCCTCCCTTAAAGGGAAGAGCCAATTCTGCGTTGATTCAATCCAAAGGCTGTGTCTGTTGGGCGACGACACCTGCGATATGCGCACAGCAGCTCCCAGCACTCAGAAAGTGCAGGGCTGAGCAATCGCGGGGTCCAAAAAAAGCAAAATGCAACACGCCTTTAAAAGGGTACTTACACTGAAATGGACAAGTCCTAACTTTCTGTTTAGTAAGTTTAGTCAGTATTTTCTGTGCAAGCACAGGAACTTCACAGCGTTCAATACATTTGAATGGGGAGCTAGTTGCCACGATGCCATTTACGTGTAGCTTACGGCAGAGTAGGGCATCTTGGATACCAAGGTCTGGAGTTTTCTGTTTAACTGCACAGCTGCGCTTGCCTGACATTGCTGTCCGAGTTGGACATAAATAGCGGAGAGTACTTTCAGCCTCATCTTTATTTTTACAGTAAATTCTCACCCAACGTTTGAGATGAGTTAGCTAATTTAAGGCGTAGGCATGATGTTGCAATGGTGCCCTTGCAACCCCAGTCTATCACCAATCACATCTACACTATTTTAGTTGTATTACAAACCAACATTCAACATTTTTTCCTCAAAATCTGTAAGACTTTGTGCTTAAGTAATGTCAACAATAATACAAACTACCGCAGTGACTAATATGTTGGCATGGCAATGGTTTTCAGAGCAGAATTCTACCTGGATGTTGCAGGAACTGACACTGCCCAAAATCTTCTTTGCAAATTAACAATGAAATTGCCTTTTTCGAATGTGTAATGAATTTGGACACCATTAGAAACATGCAGAGCCTCAACACATAGGTTAGTGTGCAAATGTAGTAGATAGCTAAGTGAAGGGAAAGATGATTTATATCTGGCGTTAACAAAAAGAAAGGACTTGCATTTATATAGCACCTTTCACGCCCTTGGGATGTCCCAAAGCGTTTTGCAACCAATGAAGTACTGATGAAGTATAGTCACATAGGATGTAGGATAGCACAAAATGTTGTTCAGACATAGAGTAAAAAAATCATATCAAAGTTTGTTTATTTGCACCAGCAAGTTACAGATTTCTGATGCCAATTCCTCGGTACTCTGCCCAGCTGTCTATGTGAATCACCGTGAACGGTGAACGTTAAATTAATCCATACTTATTCTACCACTAAGCTTTTTGAATAATTTTCTCAACATTTCAGATGCTACAAGATTATTTATCTGTACAGAAGCTGCAAACACATCAATAATGAAGAAACCAATCATTTGCTTTATTTTATGAGAGAATTCCTGAACAATATCCTTCAGCAGTCTTTACTTATGTTACTCATCTCAGATACAGCATGACGACTGAGAAAATCCCCAAATCAATTTGCAGTCACTACTTTTAAAATAAAGGTAATTAAAAAGTGATTTTAGCAAAATTGCTGCTTTAGAAAATGTCAGGTGTTAGACAAAGTGATTACGTTTGTTTGACAGTACTCCAACAATTCCTGAAGTCACCTTGGAAGAGAACAATTTGGACTGTGGTTAAACTGTAGTTACTGATTCACAGCTGGCAACATCGGCTAAATACAAGGTGCTTGCTTCACTGCTCGTGCACTGTGGAGGTTTTTTTCACATTAATGTAACAGTGTCAATGTAACTTCACCTTTGGAATCCTCTGAAATTCCACAACGCTGTGGCAGTTACTGCCAAAGGGCAAAATCAGTGTCGTAGACCAGGCACTCCTAACAGACACCGCCTGATGTATCTTTAAATGGAAAGGAACAGCGGGTGATTTTTGTAATAGGTAAGCAACCCACGGTGTCGGTTTTATGCTCCAACAGTAAGTTGAAAATTACCTCCTATTTGTGCTAAATTCTGAGTCAAAAGCTGACTTTGACTTGTAACTGAGCAAAATATCGGGTGAGAAATTTCACTTGTGCAGTCAGCAAAGTATATTTAAGCAACCCAACGTCTATTTCAAGTTGGCATCTTGACCAACTAAAAGATGTCAGAGTCAATACAGTGTCCGCCACACTTCCAGCGCAGATCATGCGCGGCAGATCACAGTGTGAAATTCAGAGCTCCTTTTAGGCTGAAAAAATGGGCAGCCGTGAGTTGTATTTCTCATCCATCATGTTTCTGAATGACGCCGTCATGGAGGAGAGGCCCATCTGCCGCCGCTGGAGGGATGGGGCAGGCCACATTGTCCGCACGCCAGACACGAGACTCCCAAAGCAAACGCTCGACTTGGATCTCCTTCACGGCAAGCGAGCCAAAGGTGGGCAGAGGAAACGTTACAGGACCACCTTCAAAGCCTCCCTGATAAAATGCAACATCCCCACTGACACCTAGGAGTCCCTGGCCAAAGACCGCCCTAAGTGGAGGAAGAGCATCCGGGAGGGCGCTGAGCACCTCGAGTCTCATCGCCGAGAGCATGCAGAAACCAAGCGCAGGCAGCGGAAGGAGCGTGCGGCAAACCAGTCCCACCCACCCCTTCCCTCAACCACTGTCTGTCCCACCTGTGACAGGGACTGTGGTTTTCGTATTGGACTGTTCAGTCACCTAAGGACTCATTTTTAGAGTGGAAGTAAGTCTTCCTCGATTCCAAGGGACTGTCTATGATGATGATGTTCCTGAATGTTATAGTAATCAAAGTTTCAAAGAATGTGTCATCATGGAGTGCACTGTACACTTTAAGAGAAATTGTGGACAGCTTTTTTATTCATTTGGCAGCTGGTTTATCGTGAATTTGATTACAAGTTATAGTTTTCCAAATGTTTGCATTGTTTCATTCCAAGTTTGGCTTTTCACACTCCAGTGTCACCAATCCATCTGAGCTGGCTTTGAAAAAATGTGATCAGATTATTTCATATTTTGATCATTATAGCCTGGACATTGCTGTTTGCAATAATTGTGGATGAACACTTAATGTAGTCACAATATTCCCTTGTCTGACATTTGAATGGAGGCATAAAGGAATCCCCAGTAAGTCGGTTAATGCAGCTTTATAAAAAACAGATATAGAAATGTCATATGAATAAATTAAGTGGTATCTATTAATGTTACAATTTTATCCTCATATTTCTTAGAAAATATGTCTTCAACACAAGCTGCCTAAAATATATTTTCCAGCATTTTACAAAATACTGGATCTCTTCGGAACAGCCACTGAAGTTCTCATTTTTTGCCAGAATGCAAATGTTTAATAAGGTTCTGATCAGACCTCTCCGCCCCCACATCAAAAGATTTATTGTTTCAGATTTTACTGAGTACTGTAGAGTACTTTAGATAATTCTGATCTTTGAAAAACAATTGAGACACAAACGAGGGAAATGTAGATCAGTTACTGCAGAAAATGCTATCAATGTTCATCTGAAACGCCTAGTTGCTCGAGGAGGAAGTCAGTCAGTTTCAGTTTCTGCAAAAATCTATCGATTTATTTCAGCAGAAAAGTAAATTAGTAGATAAGTGTTACACAGTTAATGTACTTGGATTCTTTTAGAGAATAATAAAAAGCAGAATTTCTGACAAAGTAGTCAGCTTGATTGAAAATGACTTTTTAACACAATGCAGAAAGGATCAGGTTTTATCATGGAAACAGCTAATGGAGCGCTACAGGGACTTGTTCCCAGCCCGCTGATGTTTCAACTACTCAAAAAAATGATATCGATGAAAATATATCCAGTATTAGACAGCTTGCCGACAAAAAAAAATATTGCTTAAGTGACCAGTGGAAGATGACAGCTTTCGAAACCACCTGGGTAAATGGGTTAACTCATGTCGGATAATGCAAAAACATAAAAAGGAATGCACATTGGTGCAGAAAACATATTTACATAATGAGTGTCTCAATTGGCAAAAATGGACATGGAAAAAGTCTTGCTAGTGATTATTAATCATCCACGAAATATATCCAGTTAACATGAGATTGTTGTCAATAAGGCTAATTATGTACTGAGATACATGCCAAGAATAAGATAAAAGATGTTATATTAATCTAGTGTAACTCATTGGTAAGACTACATTTCGAGCATTCCGCAGTGAGTGGCAAGGACACAATAACTGACACCTTATTATCAAAAGGACTTTGATACTTTGGGTCATTTCCATAGTGACAAGAATGCTCTCAACATTCCAACCAGTAAGTTACAAGTACAACTGAAGTTATTTTTTCACTCGGAGGATGCTGAATCTTTTGAATTCCCGACCTCAGAGTGCTATGGAGGCTCAGTCGTTGAGTGTACAATATTCCAACAGCGGATAGTCAAGGGGCTATAGCGGGGGAGAAACTTAACACAATCACAATCACTAAGGAGATGATACTCAGTAAGATTATGGGACTAAAAGCAGATAAATCCTCTGGACCTGATGGCTTGCATCCTAGCGTTCTAAGAGAAGTAGCGGCAGGGATTGTAGATGCATTGATTGTAATTTGCCAAAATTCCCTGGATTCTGGGGCGGTCCCAGCAGATTGGAAAACTGCAAATGTAACGCTCCTATTTAAAAAAGGAGGCAGACAAAAAGCAGGAAACTATAGACCAGTTAGCCTAACATCTGTGGTTGGTAAAATGTTGGAATCCATTATTAAAGAAGCAGTAGCAGGACATTTGGAAAAGCTTAATTCAGTTAGACAGAGTTAGCATGGATTTATGAACGGAAAGTCATGTTTGACAAATTTGCTGGAATTCTTTGAGGATGTAATGAACAGGGTGGATAAAGGGGAACCAGTGGATGTGGTATATTTGGATTTCCAGAAGCATTTGACAAGGTGCCACATAAAATGTGGGCCACCCCGACCTGTGTGAGAACACCACTGCAGGTCGGGGCTATAAATAGAGCTGGAGCGCCGGGCCCTGGAACATCGTGGACAAAGGTGCGGCGAATGAGGGTAGGGGGCCCAGAAGAGTTGAGGGCCCAGGGGCAGCACGGGCCAGCCCACATTGCGATATGTGTGCGCATTAGGCCCATGCAGCAGAGCAGGTCTCCAGTCGTCCTGGTTCAACCCTTGCCACTGGATAAAGGCCGAACTCTGTCAAGCCTGTGTGGTGGCTGATGTGCAATGGCCACCAGACATTAAAAAATCCACGCACAGGCATCTTCCACCCGCTCAATTGGAGTTCAGGATTGGAACATCGGGTCCTTCATTGAAACATTTGTGAATTCATGTGGAAGCAAGTCATCCTCGATCGAGGGACCGCCTATGGTGATAATGATATTCAAGACAGAGATCGATAGATTTCGGGGCACTAAGGGAATCGAGGGATATGGGGATCGGGCGGGAAAGTGGAGTTGAGGTCGAAGTTCAGCCATGACCTTATTGAATGGCGGAGCAGGCTCGAAGGGCCGAATGGCTTAGCCCTGATTCTATTTCTTATGTTCTTATATGATTTATTCGATCTGTGACTGTAAGTGTTAATTCACTTGGTATTTTACTGCACATTAGTTGTTACAAAGTCGTAAATGTGTTGCTTATAAGGTTATATTGTTACAGGGCACATGTAACCTTTATATCCTGTAATGAGACCCTGACTTGTCTTGACTTCGACAGCTTGCAGAAGCTGAAAATATCATATCATATTTCAGACCATCCCTAAATGGGAAATAATTTGTAAAAACATACATATTTAATTGCCAAATTATATCTAGCTTGGAATTACCCACATCTGTGCTTCTCATTGCCGTCATGCATTTCAATATGTTCTTTATGACTGATTAATGGATCAGTGTGTGGGGACTATTGTTTATTCATGAATATGGAGAAAGTTAATAAGCAATGCAGTCGAACATGACAGTTACCAAGAAACTTTTACTACCTAACCTAAATTAGGAACATAATTAAGTATAATACTGCATTTCTGTTGAATATTAATTTCAGCAGTATGGTTTTCCAAAAATTACTTATTATTCCACATAAATGCAGCAACCAAATTAATCTGGAGATGCTCATGTTTATGTGCTCTACCGAGATCCAGTGATTTCAGCTCAACAGTAATTTAAAAATGTCACGTGAACTGTCGATCAAAATCACTTGTAATTCCAAAATAAACGCAGGACATATTGAGATCAGGTTTCTAGATCAGGTTGTGAAATATAATGTACAAATACAAATAATACTGCTGACACAAATTAAGTGTGGACAAGGAAAAGCTACGGGATCAAAAACAGGTTGTTTTCTCCAACTTGTGACCTGGCCATTCGATTAATTACAAGAGCACACGGGTTGACAGACTACAAGGGAACAGACAGTTGTGTTAAGTTTTCTGTTATCTGATCCCGATGTCTCTTACTTAAAAATATCCCAAATGATGCAGCATGTTATGTATTGATGCTTGGAGTCACTAGACACCAGGGGGCGCCACTGTCAGAGGTCATCGGGCTGTACGCGTGTGTGCGCGGGCCCTGGTATATAAGAGTTCGTACCATGTCATGTGCGTACTTTGGGCGCGAATAAAGTTGAACCAGGTTTACACCTGAGTGAGTTTACAGTAACAAGTTTTTCGAGTCATTATATACATTACACAGCACTGTAAAGGACTTTGGAGACAACAACAACTTGTTTGTAAAAAGCACAGTTAACGTGGTAAAACATCCCAAGGCACTTGATAGGAGTGTTATAAGACAAAAAATTTGACACCGAGCCACATAAGGAGAAATTAGGGCAGACGACCAAAAGCCTGGTCATCGAGGGAGGTTTTACGGAGCGTGTTACAGGGGGAAAATGAGGTAGAGAGGGGGAGAGATGTTTTAGGGAGGGAATTCCAGAGCTTAGGCCTTGGCAGCTGAAGGTACTGTCACCAGCGATTAAAATCCGGGATGCTCAAGAGGCCAGAATTAGAGGAGTGCAGATATCACAGAGGGTTGTGGGGCTGGAGGAGATCGCAGAGATAGGGAGTGCCGGGGCCATGGAAGGGATTTGAAAACAAGGTTGAGAATTTTAAAATCGAGGTGTTGCTCGTGTAGGCAGGAGCTAATGTAGATCAGCAAGCACAGGGGTAATGGGTGAACAGGACTTGGTGCGAGTTAGGACAAGGGCAGCGGAGTTTTGGATCACCTCAAGTTTACTAAGGATAGAAAGTGGGAGGCCAGCCAGGAGTGCGTTGGAATAGTCAAGTCACGAGGTAACAAAGGCACGGATGAGGGTTTCAGCAGCAGATGAACTGAGCAAGTGTGGAGACGGGTGATGTTACGGAGGTGGAAATAGTTGGTCTTAGCGATGGCATGGATATGTGGTTGGAAGTTCATCGCAGGGTCAAATATGACAAGGTTGCAAACAGTCTGATTCAGGCTCAGACAGATGGCAGGCAGAGGAATAGAGTCCGTAGCTAGGAAATGAAGTTTGTGATGGGGACCAAAGACCAACTTCCCAATACTTAGCTGGAGGAAATTCCTGCTCATTTAGTACTGGATGTCGGACAAGCAGTCTGACAATTTAGAGACAGTGGAAAGGTAGAGCTGGGTGCCGTCAGCGTACATGTGGAAATTGATGCTGTGTTTTCAGATGATATCGCCAAGGGGCAACATGTGGATGAGAAATAGGAGGGGGCCAAGGATAGATCCTTGGGGAATACCAGAGGTAACAATGCGGGAGTGGGAAGAGAAGCCGTTGCAGGTGATTTTCTGGCTCCGATTAGATGGATAAGAGTGGAACCAGGCAAGTGCAGTCCCACCCAGCTGGACAATGGTGGAGAGGCGTTGGAGGAGGATGGAGTGGTCAACTGTGTGAAAGGCTGCAGACTGGTCCAGAAGGACGAGGAGGGATAGTTTACCTTTGTATTTTTTGTGTTTTGTTTTTTTTTGGCACTAAAATCAAATGTATTTTTTTTTCCAAGTAGTTTACCTTTGTCACAGTCACAAAGGATGTCATTTGTGACTTTGATGAGAGCGTTTCGGTCCTGTGGCAGGCACAGAAACTGGATTGGAGTGATTCAAACATGCCAACACTATTGAATCTGCAGTGTTCTTCAATATTTTAGTGAGTAAATATGTAAACTGAGTAAGGAACACTTTGTTCCTTCATGCAATGTTGAAATATTTCTTGCTAGTTCACAAAATACTTCCAATAATACATTATTTAGTGCATCGTAAAAGATTACGGTCAACTTTTGGTTTATCCCGATTCTTCTCCATGTTTGCTTCAGAATTCTGTGACAGGAGAACAGTTATTTGTTCCCCATTCTGCCACATTTACTTTTAATAGATACGATTCATGAAAATATGCAGAAATTACTATCTTCTGATGTGTATAAAAAGCTATTGGCCAATCTAACTACACCAAACTAATGCAAAATAAACCTGCTCTACATGTTGGAAAGACCAAGGAGTAAAAGCACTATAAAAAGATCAATTTGAAATGTGGGGGAATTGAACCCCAAAAAACAGGTGGGCTGGGGTCAGGTGGGAAGTTAAAGTATTAAAAATTTGAACCACGACCCCACACCCAGGAGGCGGGTCGCCTATTTAAATATCATAATACAACTGGTGTGCCTCATATTTAACCAACATTTTAGATTTAACAGTGGCTGGTCGGCCACGCCGATGTTCTCTGGCTCACCCCACCAACCCCTCACCCCATCCTCCTCCAGCCCCCTGATGTTTTCTGGCACCCCCCCCCCCCCCGATCATCCCACCCCCCCCCGATCATCCCACCCCCCCCCCGATCATCCCCCCCCCAATCATCCCCCGATCAACCACCAACCCCCGATCAACCTCCGACCCCCCCGATCAACCCCCGACCCCCCGATCAACCCCCGACCCCCCAATCAATCTCCGACACCGATCACCCCCCGACTCCCTGATCAACCTCCGACCCCCCGATCAACCCCCGACCCCCCGATCAACCTCCGACCCCCCCGATCAACCCCCAACCCCCCAATCAACCTCCGACCCCGATCACTCCCCCGATCAACCTCCGACCCCCCGATCAACCCCCGACCCCCCGATCAATCTCCGACCCCCGATCAACCCCCGATCAACCCCCGACCCCCCGATCAACCCCCAACCCCCCGATCAACCTCCGACCCCCGATCAACCTCCGACCCCCGATCAACCTCCGACCCCCGATCAACCTCCAACCCCGATCATCCTCCGACCCCCACTTGATCCCTCAATCTCTTCTCTCTCAAGCCTAGTGCCACAGGCCTATCGACCCACAGCCAGCCATTAGGCACTGCCATTAAATTTGATAGGGCCTGCGGGAAACCTATTCACCCAGATTTCCCGACCGCTTCTGAACCCCCAACCCAGCAAAGGATTAAAACTCAGGCCGTTAACTCTGTTTCTCTCTGTCTAGAGATTCAAGCATGCCCATCAGCATCCCCAATATTGGTGAGCTGCTTTCAAAGCGGAATCATAGAATCATAGAACGGTTACAGCACAGAAGGAGCCCATTTGGCCCGTTGAGCCCGTGCCGGCTCTCTGCAAGAGCACCTCAGGCAGTCCCATTCCCGGCCCTTTCCCCGTAGCCCTGCAATTTTTTTCATTCAGGTACTTATCCAATTCCCTTTACAAGGCCACAATTGAGTCTGCCTCCACCACCCTCTCAGACAGCGCATTCCAGATCCTAACCACTCGCAACATCAAAATGTTTTCCCTCATGTCACCTTTGGTTCTTCAGACAATCACCTTAAATCTGTGTCCTCTGGTTCTTGACCCTTCCGTCACTGGGAACAGTTTCTCTCTATCTACTCTGCCTAGGCTCATGAGTCTCAACACCTTTATATCAAATCTTCTCTTACTCTTCTGCGTTCTAAGGAGAACAACCCTAGCTTCTCCAGTCTATCCATGTAACTGAGGTCCCTCATCCCTGGAACCATTCTCGTAAATCTTTTCTGCACCCTCTCTAAGGCCTTCACATCCTTCCTAAAGTGCAGCGCCCAGAATTAGACACAATACTGCAGTTGAGGCCAAAGCTATGTTTTTAAAAAGGCTCATTATAACTTCCTTGCTTTTGTACTCTATGCCTCTATTGATGAAGCCCAGGATCCCAATGCATTTTGTAACCTTCAGCGATTTGTGCACATATACCCCCAGGTATCTCTGTTCATGCACCTCCATTATAATTGCATCCTTCAGTTTATATTGCCTCTCCTTGTTCTTCCTGACAACCAGTAACCAGTGGGGTGCCGCAGGGATCAGTGCTGGGATCCCAACTATTTACAATCTATATTAACGACTTGGAAGAAGGGACTGAGTGTAATGTAGCCAAGTTTGCTGATGATACAAAGATGGGAGGAAAAGCAATATGTGAGGAGGACACAAAAAATATGCAAAAGGACATAGACAGGCTAAGTGACTGGGCAAAAATTTGCCAGATGGAGTATAATGTTGGAAAGTGTGAGGTCATGCACTTTGGCAGAAAAAAATCAAAGAGCAAGTTATTATTTAAATGGAGAAAGATTGCAAAGTGCTGCAGTACAGCGGGACCTGGGGGCCCTGATGCATTAACACAAAAGGATAGCATGCAGGTACAACAAGTGATCAGGAAGGCCAATGGAATCTTGGCCTTTATTGCAAAGGGGATGGAGAATAAAAGCAGGGAAGTCTTGCTACAGCTATACAGGGTATTGATGAGACCACACCTGGAATACTGCGTGCATTTGTGATTTCCATATTTACAAAAGGATATGTTTGCTTTGGAGGCAGTTCAGAGAAGGTTCACTAGGTTGATTCCGGAGATGAGGGGGTTGACTTATGAGTAAAGGTTGAGTAGGTTGGACCTCTACTCATTGGAATTCAGAAGAATGAGAGGTGTTCTTATCAAAACGGATAAAATTATGAGGGGGCTTGACAAGGTGGATGCAGAGAGGATGTTTCCACTGATAGGGGAGACGAGAATTAGAGGGCATGATCTTAGAATAATCAGCCGCCCATTTAAAACTGAGATGAGGAGAAATTTCTTCTCTCAGAGGGTTGTAAATCTGTGGAATTCGCTGCCTCAGAGAGCTGTGGAAGCCGGGACATTGAATAAATTTAAGACAGAAATAGACAGCGTCTTAATCGAAAAGGCAATAAGAGGTTATGGGGAGCGTGCGGGGAAGTGGAGCTGAGTCCATGATCAGATCAGCCATGATTTTATTGAATGGTGGAGCAGGCTCGAGGGGCCGTATGGCCTACTCCTGCTCCTATTTCTTATCGAGTGGAGGGTAGCCAATGTAACCCCACTTTTTAAAAAAGGAGGGAGAGAGAAAACAGGGAATTATAGACCGGTCAGCCTGACCTCAGTAGTGGGTAAAATAATGGAATCAATTGTTAAGGATGTCATAGCAGCGCATTTGGAAAATGGTAACATGATAGGTCCAAGTCAGCATGGATTTGTGAAAGGGAAATCATGCTTGACAAATCTTCTGGAATTTTTTGAGGATGTTTCCAGTAAAGTGGACAAAGGAGAACCAGTTGATGTGGTATATTTGGACTTTCAGAAGGCTTTCGACAAGGTCCCACACAAGAGATTAATGTGCAAAGTTAAAGCACATGGGATTGGGGGTAGTGTGCTGACGTGGATTGAGAACTGGTTGTCAGACAGGAAGCAAAGAGTAGGAGTAAATGGGTACTTTTCAGAATGGCAGGCAGTGACTAGTGGAGTACCGCAAGATTCTGTGCTGGGGCCCCAGCTGTTTACTTTGTACATTAATGATTTAGACGAGGAGATTAAATGTCGTATCTCCAAATTTGCGGATGACACTAAGTTGGGTGGCAGTGTGAGCTGCGAGGAGGATGCTATGAGGCTGCAGAGTGACTTGGATAGGTTAGGTGAGTGGGCAAATGCATAGCAGATGAAGTATAATGTGGATAAATGTGAGGTTATCCACTTTGGTGGTAAAAACAGAGAGACAGACTCTTACCTGAATCGTGACAGATTAGGAAAAGGGGAGGTGCAACGAGACCTGGGTGTCATGGTAAATCAGTCATTGAAGGTTGGCATGCAGGTACAGCAGACGGTTAAGAAAGCAAATGGCATGTCGGCCTTCATAGCGAGGGGATTTGAGTACAGGGGCAGGGAGGTGTTACTACAGTTGTACAGGGCCATTAGTGAGGCCACACCTGGAGTATTGTGTACAGTTTTGGTCTCCTAACTTGAGGAAGGACATTCTTGCTTTTGAGGGGGTGCAGCGAAGGTTCACCGACTGATTCCCGGGATGGCGGGACTGACATATCAAGAAAGACTGGATCAACTGGGCTTGTATTCACTGGAGTTCAGAAGAATGAGAGGGGCTCTCATAGAAATGTTTAAAATTCTGACGGGTTTAGACAGGTTCGATGCAGGAAGAATGTTCCCAATGTTGGGGAAGTCCAGAACCAGGGGTCACAGTCTAAGGATAAGGGGTAGCCATTTAGGACCGAGATGAGGAGAAACTTCTTCACCCAGAGAGTGGTGAACCTGTGGAATTCTCTGCCACAGAAAGTTGTTGAGGCCAATTCACTAAATATATTCAAAAGGGAGTTAGATGTAGTCCTTACTACTCGGGGGATCAAGGGGTATGGTGAGAAAGCAGGAATGGGGCACTGAAGTTGCATGTTCAGCCATGAACTCATTGAATGGTGGTGCAGTCTCGAAGGGCCGAATGGCCTACTCCTGCACCTATTTTCTATGTTTCTATGTTTCTGTGAACCATTTATCCCGACTCTCTGTTTTCTGTTAGTTAGCCAATCCTCTATCCATGCTAATATATTACCCCCAACCCCGTGAACTTTTATGTGATACGATACCTTTTATGTGGCACCTTGTCAAATGCCTTCTGGAAGTCCAAATACACCACATCCACTGGTTCCCCTTTATCCAAGTCCTTAATAGAGATTGTAAATAGTTGGGGTCCCAGCACTGCTCCCTGCGGCACCCCACTCGTTACTGGTTGCCAACCAGAGAAAGGGTGAGCAATCGGACTTGGGGCAAGAAGCAATGAATGATTGAGGCCGGGTGGGAGCGATGGCTGAGATGGAGGTAGCATTGGCCAGGCCATGGAGGTGTGGGTGGTGGGAGTATGTAATGGGTGGCCTGGGAGGGGTTGTGGGGGGGAGGAGTGGATCACGTTCTTTTAATGTGGAGTTGGGAGGAGCATTCCTGTTTTTCACAGCTCCACATTCAGTTAAACATGGGGACCTTGCTGCCACATGGGCTGTATTATTCAAAAATTGACAACAGGTCCCGGAACTTGCATAGGGCCCTAATTTGAATACATAATTCTGGCCTTTAAATGTTCCCTCCTGTAGCCTGCACATCTACCTTATCGAGTATGGCTGGCAGCTTACCTCTGGCCCGAACTTTGCATGCGTTTGCTGCCCGCCATATTGGGAGCTTAGTGGATCAGTTACTTTCTCAATTCTGGACTGAAATTTGGTAAATCCTTTTCTTTAAAGAAACCAAGGTTCTAACTCAGATGGCTTCAAGTTGAAGGATAAAACATTCCAAAATCCATGGTATTGACACTTTTTATCTGAGAGAGAAGAAATTCAATATGTTCAGCAATTCAAAGAGTAATTTGACTTATATTAATTAAGACATTTAGCCTCAATGAATGCTGTAATCAAATCAGATGCACATCTAAATTACATATTGAATGGCAAATATATTCAGTGATTTCCATACTTCTTGTAGGAACTAAAAACGCGAGATGACTAACTTAAACCAATCAAAAATTTATATGTTTATCAGCAAGCTCGACGAGATGTCCATAATAAATCAGATTTTTAAATAATTGAACATTTTTAATGAACATTAGCAGTATAGTAAAGCGAGAAGACAAGCTGAACACAGGTTACAGTGAGAAAAATTGCTGGCCATCTTTGGTTTAAAAAAATACATATTTCTACATTGATGGTCTATAACCTTCATATCCAGCAATAAAAGGAGTGGCAAACGACAGCCCCTGGGCAGCGTGGAGGCATTCCACTGCAACACACAGCGTGAGCTGGTGCAGGAGGGCAACGGCAGCGAAGAGTGACGTCATCAAGGTCCAGGTCTGTGATTGGAGCATGGGGGCAGGTACAGCAGGAGCGGCGAGGTCGGGGCGAAGGAGCGGCGAGACACTGTGGAGCGATGTGATCGGGGCCCAGGGGAGGCGTGAGTTCGGGGCCAGGGGCCCAGGGGCAGCACGGGCCCAGCCCACACTGCGATACGTGTGCGCACTAGGTCCGTGCAGCAGAGCTGGTCTCCAGTCGTCCTGGTTAACCCTTGTCACTGGACCAAGACCTCGCTCTGTCAAGCCCGTGTGGTGGCTGGTGTGCAACGGTCACCACACGTTAAAAAAATCCACGCACAGGCATCTTCCACCCTTCAGGATGTAGTTTGGGTCCTTCATTCAAAACACCTGTAACTCATCCTTTTTTTTGGCATGGAAGCAAGTCATCCTCGTTTCGAGGGACCGCCGATGATGATGATCCAGCAACAATGAATAGTTATTACACCAGCCTTTATTCAATATCTTTCCGATTAGTACCTTTTGGGACACAAGCATATTCCCAATTTCAGCCCCATGTCTGCGGAGATGTACCGAACAGGAGCTAACTGCAACTCTTCCAAGGGAGAGTTGAAAAGATAGAGAGGAATATGGGCTCTGCAGTTCAAAACATTTAAATTAGAAGCAGAGGGTGATGAGGGAAAACATTAAGTGCTGAATAATAAATAGAAATTAGACCGGTCTAAATATTTATAATGAAGTTGTCTCATATTGTTTCCAGCAATCGATTCAAAAACAAGCTTGATGGGCTCCTCTTTGAAGCCCGTTATGCACCTCGCTGTGGTCAATAAAATGGAAAATGGGCATGCTTGACTGACATCAGCCAACAGGTCTCGTTGGAGACTTCTCCTGTCGAGTTTCCTGTCAGTGTGCACAGTCTTTTTTCATGCTGATTGCAAGCAGTCTTTTGTTGACTCCGTCAATCTCAATCAAATTCAGCAATTAAAAAAAAAAGCAGAATTAATAAAATCAATAAATCAGTTCCAACGCAGAGAGCCCAGAAATCTATCAACAATAGAAAGCGAGTACGACGTCAAAAATATCGCAATCCATCATATGTTGCAGCAAAGTCCCACATCCAATTTGCACTTTTAATGTTCACTTGCCAGATTTCTAAGTATGACTACAAATAAATTAGCTTTTGTCTTTGACCCCAAGCCTCTCGCCGTTGCATTTTTTAATTTAAAAAAACAAAGTATTGAAGTGCTGCTGATACATTCTGAACTTTAGCGCACAATTTTCCCCAAAGCCGTTTTTTGGGCATTTTGCCAGAGTTACGCCCGTTTCTTTTTGGCCCGAACTACTCCAAAAAAATAACTTGCAAGTTTCCCCGGTCTATTTTTTGAAATTGCCGCCGCGCAGTCTGTCCTGTAGCTTCGGGGGAAGTGGGGGGGGCGGGGGGATTGGAGCCTAATGTCTGCGCCAAAAAAACGATGCCACCCCGACCCCCCCCCCCCCTTCTGTGCATGCGTGGAAAAAAAAAACGTTTTTGACATGATTGCTATGGGCAATCCCGGTCTGCATTCGGCCATTTTTTGTGTCCCGCTAACACATTGCTTTTCCTTCCATCTTTGTATCGTCAGCAAACTTGGCTACGTTACACTCAGTTCCTTCTTCCAAGTCGTGAATATAGATTATAAATAGTTGGGGTCCCAGCACTGATCCCTGCGGCACCCCACTGGTTACTGGTAGTCAACCAGAGAATGAACCATTTGTCCCGATTTTCTGTTTTCTGTTAGTTAGCTAATTCTCGATCCATGCTAATATATTAAACCCCGTGGACTTTTATGTAGCCATTCCTCCGGCATAGAGTGCTGCAGTCACCTGTCGAATGCAGATATATGTTGCATGTTGAGAAATGGTGCACAAACCACAGGTGTGGCCTGGAATGATCCAGGTACATAGAATGAAAGTGCAGCTGTAACCTTCACTTCAACTGACAAAGCAGTCCTTCTGATGCTTCCTGCTTGCAGGTCTGCTTTTACCAACTCTCAGATCTCGGCAACAACTTCTTTGCGGAAACGCAGCCTTCTCACACATTCTGCATCACTCAGGTGCCTGTCTCGATATACCCATTGAGGGTAAGGCCTCCTGCCCATCACCCTATGTGCTCTGAGATTCCTCATGCGATGACATGAAATCAATTGTCTCATCCGCAACACTATCATGCAGAAGGCTTGCACGAGGTATAGTATTGTCAGTATTGCCCCCATCATTAAATTGTCCCTTTGCAAGAAGCTCAAAAGGACAGGACAAGCTTCTTTGTTCTCTCTCTCCCCAAGGTCGACGCCCCAGTATGGACCACACCCTGGTCTGCGCATGCGCAATAGGCTTGCTTAGAAAAGGAAGCTCGGCATTCAATGAGGACATTTGGGACAACGAAGTCTAATGCAATTCTTTAATTTTAGATTTTTTTTCAAAGTACCAACCACCGTTGACCAAACGTCTTCTCACGGGGCTCAAGGGTTGGCTGGCACAATCGCTCCCTCACCCGGATATAGGGGCTCGTAAACCCCCTCCCCTCCCCGGACACAGGGTCTCGTCAACCCACCCCCCCTCCCCGGACACAGGGTCTCGTCAACCCCTCCCCCTCCCCGCTCCCCGGACACAGGGGCTCGTCAACCCACCCCCCCCCCACCCTCCCCGGACACAGGGGCTCGTCAACCCCCCCCCTCCCCAGACACAGGGTCTCGTCAACCCCCCCCGCTCCCCAGACACAGGGGCTCGTCAACCCACCCCCCCTCCCCGGACACAGGGGCTCCTCAACCCCCCCCCCCCCGCTCCCCGGACACAGGGGCTCGTCAACCACCCCCCTCCCCCCGGACACAGGGGCTCCTCAACCCCCCCCCTCCCCGGACACAGGGGCTCCTCAACCCCCCCCCCCCCGCTCCCCGGACACAGGGGCTCGTCAACCACCCCCCCCCCCCCGGACACAGGGGCTCGTCAACCCCCCCCCTCCCCGGACACAGGGTCTCGTCAACCCCCTCCCCCCTCCCCGGACACAGGGGCTCGTCAACCCCCTCCCCCCTCCCCGGACACAGGGGCTCGTCAACCCCCCCCCTCCCCGGACACAGGGGCTCCTCAACCCCCCCCCCCCGCTCCCCAGACACAGGGGCTCGTCAACCCCCCCCCCTCCCCGGACACAGGGGCTCCTCAACCCCCCCCCCCCCGCTCCCCGGACACAGGGGCTCGTCAACCACCCCCCCCCCGCTCCCCGGACACAGGGGCTCGTCAACCCCCCCCCTCCCCGGACACAGGGTCTCGTCAACCCCCCCCCCTCCCCGGACACAGGGTCTCGTCAACCCCCCCCCTCCCCGCCCCCATGCCCAGCCCCGGCCCCAGGCTTCTTTTGAAGCTGCTGCATAGTGTAAGGGTTCTCATCCCTTCAGTTAGCTTCCACCCACAGCCCACTCCAGGCTTCTTTTGAAGCCGAGCCCGTGTCCGAGCGAGGGACCGATTCTGCCAGCCGACGCTCCGACCCTTGAGCCCGGTGAGATGTACGGTGGTGTGGCACTTTGAAATACATCTTAAATTAAAGAATTGCATTCGACTTCCATTTTCTCCATTTTAAATTTGAAAACATTAAGCTTCATGACGCATATTTAACATCTTCTTGACTCCCTGCAAAACTTTGCATAAAACCAGTGGCCGCATTCTGCGCTGATTTTTTTCATGTGCGCTGGTTTTTCCAAGAGCCCAGAAGGTTTTCTGGGAGTGGTCACATATACCATCCTCGGAGAATTGTAAGTTGGCCATAACTCTGAAAAACTGGTGCAGACATCAGATTACGCCCCCCATGAAGCAAAAAAATACGAACCTAAAATAATCCTAATTAACTGAGTTACGCTGGCGCTGAAACCTTGGGGAAACTTGGATATTTTAATTTACGGCAAAAAAAAGCGGCGCAGATATCCGGGGAAAATTGAGCCCATATAATCTACGAACTGCTGTTTCCTTATTTACATGAAAAATATGGAGTTTATGAACACTTTCGACATGTTCCAGGATGCTGACATTACCTCCACACCCCACACAAAAATGGTGAAAAATGTTAAACTCAAAGCTGGGCACACCCAGGATTAGAGGAAATCGGACTATACAATACAAAAAAAGCACGGCATTTCTGACATTCGAAACTTAAGAATGCACCATCCAACACTGTGCTCTTGCTAACTGATTTTGAAGATTTAGAAGAAATACATTTGAGAAGCATCCAGAGTATAGATGTTTTAAGGGGAATAACACGGAAACAATGCAATGATAGATCGCACAAATAGCTCCATCATCAAATATAATCAAATATTAACATTAATTTAATAATATATCAAGATGTGCAGTTAAATAAACTAACACTGCTATAAAATTCATGGATCTGAATACTTCTGTAACTCGAGAAATTGAGCCAATTATTTATGACTGAAGATTAAAAAGATATGCATTCCTACAAGTACAACTCTGAATTCATTGCAGACAGACGCTCAAGCGTGTCAAAGGCATGTAGCTCCAAATACACAGCTAGCAGTGGGCAGTCCCAACTCGATTTCTGAAAAAACACTGGCTGTAGCTATACTATCATTTTCACACTGAGGTTAAGTTTGCATTGACACAAAAGTAGCAGTAGACCCATGTCACATCCTTAAAAATTTCCCAAAGCGCTTTACAAAAAGCAAAAGCTTTGTGAATAGATTTACACTCGAGTTCCACATCTCTGACGACTTTTTAAATTTAGTATGAAATCTTTTTAATGAGATAAACATGGTCGCTAAACGTTAAAAATGAGCTATCCAGAAAGCAAAGGTCTATGCATACATTTGCGTACATACGCACAGAGCACTGCTATCACAATGAGCATTATGCCAGTCTGAAACTAGTGTGTACAGTAGAACTACATCCACTGATTCTGTTTACTTATACAGGCAACTCTCGATTATCCGTACACTGATCCAATGGAAAACCGTTGTAATCGGATTTAAAATTCTGTTGCTAACAAGTGAAAAGACAGCCCCAAACAATTTGGAAAAATCTCCTTCCAAACCATGTGCTCATTTGTATTTGCTCATTCTCTCTCTCACACACTCGCACATTCTCTCTCTCTCACACACACTCTCTCTCAGTCACCGTAAGAATCCCCCTTCCTTGCCCGTGCTTTGTGGGTGTGTGTGTGTGTGTGTGTGTGTGTGCGGGTGTGTGTGTGTGTGTGTGCGGGTGTGTGCGTGTGTGTGCGCGGGTGTGTGTGTGTGCGTGCGGGTGTGTGCGCGTGTGTGTGTGTGTGTGTGTGTGTGTGTGTGTGTGTGTGCGGGTGTGTGTGTGCGCGGGTGTGTGTGTGTGTGTGCGGGTGTGTGTGTGTGCGGGTGTGTGTGTGTGCGGGTGTGTGTGTGCGCGGGCGCGGGTGTGTGTGTGTGCGCGAGTGTGTGTGTGTGCGCGAGTGTGTGTGTGTGCGCGAGTGTGTGTGTGTGTGTGTGCGCGGGTGTGCGGGTGTGTGCGTGTGTGGTGTGTGTGTGTGTGTGTGCGGGTGTGTGCGTGTGTGTGCGCGGGTGTGTGTGTGTGCGGGTGTGTGTGTGTGTGTGCGCGGGTGTGTGTGTGTGTGTGCGGGTGTGTGTGTGTGTGCGGGTGTGTGTGTGTGTGTGTGCGCGGGTGTGTGTGTGTGTGTGTGAGTGTGTGTGTGCACTGCTGTAGCCGCTGTCTCTCGCGGCCGCCGCTGACGTTGGGAACAGTGACAGGGCCGGCACCGGGTTCCAGGCACAGAGCCTGTACATGCACGCTGGTCATGTCCATCTTTTGTCACTGTTTGTAGCTGATTGTATTGATTCATTAAAGTTTTAACTTAGAAATGTAAACTCGCCCTAACGATTTTATTTATTCATTAATGTTTTAACTTTAAAAGGTAGACTCACCCTAACGGAAAAATCGTTTACCCGGAATAGCCCAATCCCCGAGGGACCCGGATAATCGAGAGTTGGCTGTATATATAGTACCTTATGAAATGGTTACTTATTTGAGACAGATAAATACTCGCCAATAAAATCCCTGATGGTAATCAATGCGCAATACTATAAAAATAACATGTTTTATTCCACATGATGATACAAATGAACAGATGATTTTTGTGGTATATAAAATCCAAATATTACCATACAAGATAAATTCATGCAATGTCACATCATACAAATTGGCCATTTGGCTCATCACTTCTGTGCTGCAGTTTTTCTCCATATGAACCCCCTAGTCTATATTATTACAAACATAAGAACATAAGAAATAGGAGCAGGAGGAGGCCATACGGCCCCTCGAGCCTGCTCCGCCATTTAATAAGGTCATGGCTGATCTGATTATGGACTCAGTTCCACTTCCCTGCCCGCTCCTCATAACTCTTTACTCCCTTATCACTCAAAAATCTGTCTATCTCCTCCTTAAATATATTCAATGACCCAGCCTCCACAGCTCTCTGGGGCAGAGAATTCCACAGATTTACAACCGTCAGAGAAGAAATCCCTCCTCATCTCAGTTTTAAATGGGTGATCCATTATTCTAAGACCATGCCCCCTAGTTCTAGTCTCCCCCATTAGTGGAAACATCCTCTCTGCATCCACCTTGTCAAGCCCCCTCATAATCTTATATGTTTCAATAAGATCACCTCTCATTCTTCTGAACTCCAATGTGCATAGGCCCAACCTACTCAACCTATCCTCATAAGTCAACCCCCTCATCTCTGGAATCAACCCAGTGAAACTTCTTTGAACAGCCTCCAAAGCAAGTATATCCTTCCTTAAATACGGAGACCAAAACTGTACGCAGTATTCCAGGTGTGGCCTCAGCAATACTCTGTACAGTTGTAGCAAGACTTCTCTGCTTTTATACTCTATCCCCCTTGCAATAAAGGCCAACATTCCATTTGCCTTCCTGATAACTTGCTGTACCTGCATCCTAACCATTTCTGTTCCATGCACAAGGACCCCCAGGTCCTTCTGTACTGCAGCACTTTGCAATTTTTCTCCATTTAAATTATAATTTGCTTTTCTATATTTTCTTCTCTTCTACTCACTCTCCATACTCTTTTGCGAGAAACTCAGATTTATTGTTCAAAATAATTTACAGGTGTTTTTTCCACTTTTGGCAGAGAATTCCACATTCTAACCACATTCCTTGTGGACCGTTGCTGAAATATATGATGGATTGCCATACTTTTGACCGTACTCGCTTTCTATTGTTTAATCCTTTTCATGATTATCTTAAAATTGTGCTCTCTTACCATTTCATCACCAATGGAAACAATCTATTACTATGTATCCTATAATAACTTCTCATCATATTGAAGACTTCTACCTTTAACCTTCATAACTCTAGTTACAGAAAAGCCTCAACTTCAGAAGTCTCTCTTCATAACTGTAACCTGGTAAAATTCTACTGTGTCGACAATCAGCTCTTCCATTATTTTACAAACTTCAGAATAATTTATTCTTGGATGCCAATACGCTTATGAACTAACACATAGTGGATACAAATTTCGGGAGTCACTGTTTGTAGCAATGTTACAAATTAGTTTGTGAAGAGTTTCTCTGTTAGTAAGAAGATGTATTTACTATAGTAAAAAGACAAAATCTTCACAAATGCATTTACAATGTTGTTACACACAGCAAAGAGGAATTCTTACTCCACAGTGAGTTTTCCAAGAGTAATTTCCACGATCTTGCACTCCAATGGGGAAGCCAAGTACAAAGCGGGTATGGGTTAGAAATAGGGCTACATTGCAACTTGTGAATGCGGCTCCCTTCTGGGAGGGCAGAATTGCATAATTAGCTCAGATATGTAATATTAACTTTTTTTTTAAGTATTCTATCAATACACATCACTAGTCGAGACAAAGCATCACGAGGTAAGAGTACAGTCATTAGATAAAGTTACAGTAAAATTCAACTTAGAATTTCCATATGTGCAATGATCCTTTATTTCCTACATGTTATAATGGTAACCACCTGCGATTGAGGGCAAGGCCTGGATTTTCCAGCCTGCTACTACCTAATTTTGGATTGTAGCAGATGGCAGTTCTGAGGCCAGGAGCAGTAAATGCGATGAGGAGCTGTTTTCCTTACTCCCTGGTGTCTGATACCACTTCTGGTGGCAACAGAAATACCTGCCCAAAAAAAGGTTGAAGTGTGTCTGATCCCAGAAGATCTGCCTGGATCAACGCTCATGGAGTTGACTGCGTGCCAAGTCTGGCCCCTCATCAATCTATCAAGGCTCCCACTAGATTTTAAAATCTAGGCTTAAACGTTTCTGAAACGAAGTAAACGATGCCTGCACTACCCACTTGATGATGGAAACTCCCAGAATCATACAGGGCAGCATCGGCAGTGAGATGTGAGGAGTGGGGCGGGGGGGGGGTGTGGGGGGGTGGGGGCAAGAGACAACTAATTGTTCATAGAGGATAATTCACAAGATCACCATCTGGGATGAGCAGAACTTCTCTGCTTCCCGAAATACTTCATTGAAGAGTTACCGAGGGAATGACTGGATAACGTCCACAGATGAGGGCGCCTTGGCCATCACCACTTATTGTAGTCCAGGAAATTGCATATCTTTAGAGGCTTGATCTGATTTAAGTAGAGGGCACGTATTATCCTTTCTGATCAGATTACTTTCCAGTACATTCACATCGAGGCAGGTTGGCAAGAGAGCCCAACACTACAAGGCTGGGGTGCCTTATCATGTCGCAAACAGAAGGGTGTGGTTTAATTAGGCCATTTAAAGATCAAATGGAGATCCCAAACGTCATTGAAAGAAATCAGGATTGATATAGTTCCATCGTAGGCATAACCTCTGGTTGTACAATGCAGATTGACTGACCAACATGTCAGATACCACGTGCATGAAATTGTATTGGACTGTGATGCGATTTATTTTTCAATCAGAGATTTGTTTGACAGTGATGTTAAAACCAAGCATCTGGTTTGAACCCTCAATTACAAATGAAAGATTTGCAAAGCCATAATGCATCTTGTACATGCCTGGCTAAAATAAAGGTCGAAACTCATTCTCAGCTAGAAAGAAGTTTAATTTGGGTCATTTGCAATGCCTTTCAGCTGAACGTCTTGTAAAATAACTACACATCAAAAATACTTCACAATTAGTCGATTTCCATCGAGTACTGACAAAAACAATTACAGTTTTCCATCTGTTACTGAGAAACATCTCCAGTAAGTATTAAACAAAGACAGAAAATGAAATGGAACATAAACCCTGGGTCAGCAATCATGGAACATCTGCTCCCCTGTTCTTTAATTGTTTCCATACTAAGGGCTGGATTTATCGCTGATTTGCATGCCATTTAGCGTCTCGGTGGGAGGCAAAAACGTTTTTTGGGGGCATGAAACGAGGCGCACAAGATTTTGCACCCGGACGGAACTTTCGGCTATGGTATTGCGGCGGTGCTAAATCTTACCGCCCCGCCGCTGTTTTGACCGTTGGGATGCCCCACTGTGCAGAACTTTCGAGCATTTCGCCCAAGTTAGCATCCAACCAGGGCACAGCAGGCACTAACAGCGCCATATTGAAAGCACAGGAGAACGTTGCAGTTGTGAGTGATTCAAAGGATTCAGAGAAGAACACTGCATTACTGCAAACTTTAGATGTGTACAGTTCGTTAAAAAGGGAAAGGAGGTCTAGGAGGGGAGCTTTCCTTTTGATATAGAAGGTACTCAACCACTCTGGTGATATCATTAATGAGGAACATAACTCAGCGGCTCCGTAGAGTCCCTCCACAGGACATGAAACTGAAGTTTTTACTAAAACATCAAATAAATTGATGCCGAGTCTATTATTTTCATCCATAAAATGGGGGAGCTGTTGAAACACAAAGTATTCCCCCTCCCCACCTGGACTTTCCTTCCTATTTAAACCTAGTTAACCCAAAACACAATCATTTTATTGGTATTTGATAATGTCTGGATCCCTTAAAATTATATATGACAGTCTGAATTTATTAATTTCATTCCATATTTTTCATCAGAATGTTGCCCAGCAAAGTGCAAAGTGAAAGTATTCTAACCCTGGGACGGTACATGGGGATCCATCATCTCCTCACCATAACCAATAAAATGTTTGCCAACTCTACGAAGTTTCTGTTGCAGATACTGCATCAAAGGAGAATTGTGGATAACTTGTTCACAGACACTTACAAAAGTAAAGTTCCGCACATCCTTACAGCCCTGTATCTCTGTGTGTAATGGCTGTCAGGTGATCAACTCTCCGATTATCCCTTCTCCCAATCGCTTCAATCAAGTTTTCGCCCTACCGTGAGCACTGTTCTGGGCAATAATATCATCAGTGTTTGAAGCCTCAGTACATTTCTCCTTGAACTCTGTGATGTTGAGCATTGTCAAGCATTCCATCCTCTTCCAAGATCTGCCTTATATTGGTCACCTCCCTGACACTGCTCTAAACTGTTTCCACACCTTTCTGTCACGAGAAGGCAGCATTTTTCTGCATTGGCTTCTCCTTCCACCTCAAGTCTTTTATTCTTGGTCTCCTTTTTTTCATCGACATGCTTCTCCTTGGTGACAACATTTAGAGGCATGGAATCAGTTTTCAGCTAGGCCGACCTCTTTACCGCCATCACTGAGTCCCTGCCCTTCACTGTTCTGCCACACTGCTTAGCCAACAACAGGTCCTGAATGAGTAAGAACTTCCTTCAGTTCAATGTTAGAAAGACCAAAACCACTCTGTTTGGATACCTGCAAAAAAACTCCACATCTTAGTCCCTGACTCCACCCCTTCACGGATGTCCACTCAGGCTAATCTCAGTGACGTGCAGCCTTCGTGTCCTGTTCCACCTTGGGCTGAGCTTCAATCCCGAGATTCTAGCCACTGTTAAGACCGTCTGTTTCCACCTCTGAAGCGCTGCCTGCCTGTATCCTACCTCATCCTGACTGCTCAGGGAAGATGGTGTCCCTTTGGCGCGCAATGTGTGCGCGCTCCCTGACTGCCATATTGGATGCTTCGGCATCTGTCTTACTCCTGGAAAACGGGCGCGACGCCATCGAGTTTCTAAGCCATGGAATGTATCTGTACTGAACAGCGGCGTATTATAGTTGGACTTAATCAATTTCAGAGACCAGTGAAAAGCTGGTGCACTTCCAGGAGAAATGCACTTGTCTCAATTCTGCTTCATGCCATAAGATTGGAGAGATCAAGTAACGACCAGCATGGCTTTTAATTAGCCGAGCTCTTTATTGCTCAGACTGAGACAATCACTTAGGACTAGAATTCCATGTCGCACAGGTCCATTGAGCCAACTAGATACAGAGAAGATACAGAGAGCACGATTTCGCTGCCACATAGTTGTGGCTATGTTTTTTTTTAAATTTCCAACTCTCTTCATAAAAATCATCCATGGGATTAAAACACTCTTGGGAAGGTACTTTCCTGTATTTGTTGATGTTAACAAATACAGTTGTAAGTATAAAGTGAGTTTTTCTGTTTAATACCTGTGCCCATTTATTTTGCTAACATTAACAAATGGACTAAAATATATCCCAAGATGAAACAGTTGCCTTCTCAGTGTTTGTAACACCATCAGTTACTATCAGGCGGAAATACCTTGGTGACTGTGTATTCATTGAGGCTGGATCGCTCTGGGAAAGTTTGGTCCTATTACCACTGCATTTCAGGTTAGGGTTAGGGTTACTTTTTGTATAATTTTGTTGCCGTTATTTTTGGTGCATCATGCACTGCTGCAATATCTTTGTATTGTCGACACTCCAGAATGCTTAGGGGTGGTGATGTATAAAGAGTTGCTATGGTTACAGCTGGTGCTCACCGAAGGTGAGAGTCAATGCGCAGATCTTAAATTTATTTTTGAACTGCCGATGGCTCATGGAAAATTAATGGTTTCAGTCATTATCTTGAGTATGGAATAAATACTATATTTTGTCTGCGTGAGATAAAAAGCTGTCTCACAGCATTTGTGTTACACAAACAGCCATTCCTCCTTTTTGTAAAAAATATGTATTTAGAGATAATCTTGCTTCATCAGATTAAGAGTCCTGAGGCAAAGCTGCTTACAAGTCCGAATTGTGATATTGTTGCTAGATGAATAAGATTGGGCTGTACAGAACTGCTGCAAAATGTTGCTGCTCTCATTCGGTTCACTCTGTCAAAGGTCAGAAAGATTGGCCCTCTCTTAGCGTAGTTCATAGTTCAGGGGCTGCAGGATACATAGTCTGCTGCATTTATTCTGACCAATACTTCCCTCAACTTTGAGCTGAATAGGTGATTAATGAAGACCATTAGAAATCTGAGGATAATCAGACAACAACTGCAATGCCCATGTCTTGGAATGTACCTGTTAAAGTAAAGGGGCTGGATTTTCGTGGTCTCCCTAAATGTGAGGTTATCCATTTTGGTGGAAAAAACGGGAAGGCAGAATATTATCTGAATGGTGACAGGTTAGGAAAAGGGGAGGTGCAACGAGACCTGGGTGTCATGGTACATCAGTCATTGAAAGTTGGCATGCAGGTACAGCAGGCGATGAAGAAGGCAAATGGCATGTTGGTCTTCATAGCGAGGGGATTTGAGTATAGGAGCAGGGAGGTCTTACTGCAGTTGTACAGGGCCTTGGTGAGGCCACACCTTAAATATTTTGTACAGTTTTGGTCTCCTAATCTGAGGAAGGATATTCTTGCTACTGAGGGAATGCAGCGAAGGTTCACCAGACTGATTCCCAGGATGGCAGGCCTGACATATGAAGAAAGACTGGATCGACTGGGCTTATATTCACTGGAATTTAGAAGAATGAGAGGGGATCTCACAGAAACATATAAAATTCTGACAGGACTGGACAGGTTAGATGCAGGAAGAATGTTCCCGATGTTGGGGAAGTCCAGAACCAGGGGTCACAGTCTAAGGATAAGGGGTAAGCCATTTAGGACCGAGATGAGGAGAAACTTCTTCACTCAGAGAATTGTGAACCTGTGGAATTCTCTACCACAGAAAGTTGTTGAGGCCAGTTCATTAGATATATTCAAAAGGGAGTTAGATGTGGCCCTTATGGCTAAAGGGATCAAGGGGTATGGAGAGAAAGCAGGAATGGTATACTGAAGTTGCATGATCAGCCATGATCTTATTGAATGGTGGTGCAGGCTCAAAGGGCCGAATGGCCTGCTCCTGCACCTATTTTCTATGTTTCTATGTTTCTATGTTTCGCCACTCTGTTTTCCTTGCCGGAGCTGCAGCAATGGCAATGGTGAGGTGTTTTGGCAGGACGGTCAACGATCCTCGGGCCCGGTTTAGCGGCGGCGCTGAGCAGCACCAGCTGGAAGAGCTGTGCCCGGTGTGCAACGCCCCTGGTTGCGACACCAGCGTGAGTTTTGATTCTTGCCCGACCTGTATGCTGCAAAACGCGCCCCGCATTGACCGCCTGGGAAGTCAGGCTGTCCAACGCTCCCGACAGCAACAAAGGTGAGTAATGTACTCCTAAGGTAAGTGCGATTGTTTCTTCTTTAAAATGTTTTTGAGATTTGTGTTATGGTGACGTGGGCAATTTTTTGGGAATGTTTTGTGGGGTTTTTTATACTTCCCCCCCAGCCGTCTCTCGGAGCGCTCCCGGCCTGGCTCTTGAGCTCGGGAGTTTCCCATCCTAACGCCCTAAGAGAGGTGTACAACGCCTCCCTTAGCACTGCACCCCCTAACTCAGGGCCCAGCTGCTCAAACTTACCGACTGAGGCGCAAACTGTTCCCGGGCGCCAACTTTCCCGTCCCATCGGCAATATCGCCTCAAAAACATCAACGCCCAAAGGGTTCCACATTGATAGTCTCCCGACAGTTGGAAATCAGCAAGGACTTACTAGCCAGTAACTAAAAAGAATCAGAGAATCTTGGTACACTGCTGAGATAACTGAGTGACTGGGGGAGTGGATCAATTATGTCGATGCCGATATGAGGACATACATTACAAGTGCCTCATTAAATATGAGAAAAATGGCCCAGAACTGGTCAAGCATGGAATCTAGCACAGAGCTATGGTGGTGATCAAACATGAAAGCTATTTTCCACTTAAAATCATTTTGTTTCGAAGCAGGGAGCAATTTCTGAGCTAGAATACTGACAACATCTTCGCACAGCCCTTCTTTTCACATCATAGCGAGTGCAGAGAGGAACATGATTTGAACTTTTCCTGCTCCCAACATTTCTCTACTTTTTTGATGTTCCTATGTTTTAGTGCTTCCACAAGTACAGCATCCCATGCATACAATATAATGAGTATCAGATGATTTCGTTGCTATCTCCTGAACACACAAGGCCTACTCATTTTTCGAAATCAACGGCACTTTCTTGTTCCACGCCAGGAAGGAGCTGCAGGGCCCAATTCAAAGCGAGTCATGTTACAATGTGGGGAACAACAAAACAATCAAGTTCTTTTTTTGGAGATTGCTCTAGTGGAAATAATAAACTATAACATTGTTGCATGAGCAAGGAAGTTTTCTCCCGGAGTATCGCATTTCAATAATACTTTCTTCTTTAATTCGCACAACAGCTCCATAGAAAACCCCCCACGGAATTAAGCTGCAGCATTATCAGCAATCAGGCTCTCAATCCAGTCAGGAAATAATGCTCATTCAGCTAGTTCTGTTGGATCAGTGATACAAGACCTTTTGCTGTATGCTCAGTCTTTCGACCTTATGGTCTGAAGCACACGTTCACAGCTCATTTGTTAAACACAGAATATTGTCACTGTAGAATGGAGTGTGTGACCACTTTGGCAGCAGTAAGTCAGAATGTATTTACCACTATCAGGGAACCCAATTTTTCTCTCTGAAATTGCAGAGACTTAAATATTCACGTTGACCACCAAGATATATCTGAATAGAGACATTGTACTCTATTAAAGAACACGTTTCAGTCTTCAAATTGGTCACAAGTGCAGTTTAGTTGCAAACTTCCATTAGGATCAGGAGCAAACGGTTCAATTTCCAACTCATCAGTAAATACAAGGATAGCTTCGAGTGACGTTGATGAGTTGCGTTCTCCACTGAAACGGAAGGAAGCGACTAACAAGAATTGTTCAACCTGGGATATCAGAAAATGCTGACAATGCACAGCATTTTAGTAGGATTTGTAAAGAGAAGGGACATTTGAAAAAGCATGATTCAATCAGGCAGAGTCAGCCTGGTTTTATGAAAGGGAAATCATGTTTGACTAATTTGCTGGAGTTCTTTGGGGATGTAATGAACAGGGTGGATAAGGGGAAACCAGTGGATGTGGTGTATCTGGATTTCCAGAAGGCATTCGATAAAGTGCCACATAAAAGGTTACTGCACAAGATAAAAGCTCACGGGGTTGGGGGTAATATATCAGCATGGATAGAGGATTGGCTAACTAACAGAAAACAGAGAGTTGGGAAAAATGGGTAATTTTCCGGTTGACAAACAGTTACTAGTGGGGTGCCACAGGGATCGGTGCTGGGGCCTCAACTATTTACAATCGATATTAATGACTTGGATGAAGGGACCGAGTGTAATGTAGCCAAGTTTGATGATACAAAGATGGGTGGGAAAGCAAATTGTGAGGAGGACACAAAAAATCTGCAAAGGGATATAGACAGTCGAAGTGAGTGGGCAACAATTTGGCAGATGGAGTATAATGTGGGAAAATGTGAGGTTGTTCACTTTGGCATTAAAAAATAGAAAAGCAAATTATAATTTAAATGGAAAAAAATTACAAAAATTGCAAAGTGTAGAGGGGCCTGGGGGTCCTTGTGCATGAAACACAAAAGGTTAGTATGCAGGTACAGCAAGTGATCTGGAAGGCAAATGGAATGTTGGCCTTTATTAGAAGGGGGATAGAGTATAAAAGCAGGGAAGTCCTGCTACAAATGTACAGGGTATTGGTGAGGCCACACCGAGAGTACTGCGTGCAGTTTTGGTCTCCATATTTAAGGAAGGATATACTTGCATTGGAGGCTGTTCAGAGAAGGTTCACTAGGCTGATTCCAGAAATGAGGTGGTTGACTTATGAAGATAGGTTGAGTAGGTTGGGCCTATACACATTGGAGATCAGAAAAATGAGAGGTGATCTTATCAAAACATATAAGATTATGAGGGGGCTCAACAAGGTGGATGCAGAGAGGATATTTCCACTCAAGGGGAAACTAAAACTAGGGGACAAAGTCGTAGAATAAGGGGCCGCCCATTTAAAACTGAGATGAGGAGGAATTTCTTCTCTCAGAGGGTTGTAAATCTGTTATATTTGCTGCCTCAGAGAGGTGTGAAGACTGGGTCATTGAATATATTTAAGGCGGAGATAGACAGATTTTTGAGCGATAAGGGAGTAAAGGGTTATAGGGAGTGGGCAGGAAAGTGGAGCTGAGTCCATGATCGGATCAGCCATGATCTTATTGAATGGCGGAGCAGGCTCGAGAGGCCAAATGGCTGACTCCTGCTCCTACTTCTTACGTTACATTCTTAAATAGGTAAATGCTTTGGACATTTACCTGTCCTCAAAACTGGAAAACAAGGGATAGGTACTCTGTTTAATCGGACTGTACAAAACAAAGCGGACCGAGAACACACTGAGAAACAAGAATCACTAATGCTGGATCATATCACAAAGAAGCAGGTTAAGAAGCTCCTTACAACCTAACCTTTGACCAACCTGTCCTAATATCTCCTTATCTGTCAAATTGTGTTTGATAATGCTCCTGTGAAGCATCTTGGAATGTTTTACTACATTAAAGATGCTTAATAAATACATAGTAGTTGTTGTCAATGGGTTTAATAGTCTGAGTAGGCTTTTTGAAAAACTGGAAAAACACGAAAAAACTATCAGATGATATATACTGTACACACAAAAGTGATCTTAGTCAGGCAGTGAAAAGACATTCGAGAGACAAGGGAGTAACAACATCCTAAAAATGGAGAGGATTTAAATAGAATGAATGGGAGAAATTGGCCGTAATACGGGGGGACAAAGTAAGGTCTGGTGTTGTAAAAGTCACTGTTCCGATGAAAGAACTGCAGAGCTCCAAGAAGAAATGTGATTGTTTTTCACTTTGTGTTTCACCTGGTTGGAACAATACAAGAGGCCAATGAAGGAGAGGTCGGTATTGGAATGAGAGGGGAAGCTGAAGTAGTGAACTGCAGTGAGGTCAGAATCGTGCATGCTGACAGAGCTGAGGTATTCATTGAAGCACACAGGGTTTGCAATGGTTTTCCCAAGCTACAGACCACCACACCATTAGCAGAAAACATCGTTCTTTAGATTGGAGAAAGCGCATAAAAATCAGTGCGACATGGAAGGAGTGCTTGGGGCTCTGGAGCAATGGTATGGGAAGGAGATGAGTGACAGATGTTTAATTTGCTACTGTTGCATCAGAGCGTGCAATTGGATGGCAACCACGAGTGGAGCCAATTAAAAAGTGAATATATTGTGCTTGGTGGTGGGATTACATTACAGATGGCGGAAATGGTGGTGTGCAATTTGGCAGATGCAGAGGCTCGGTTGATGACAGGTGCGGAAAAGATGAGCCATGCTTTTGTTATGAGATGAGAGATTGGAAATGTGATGAGAAATTGAGTGGGTGCCGTTAGCCACATGGAAGGACAAACTTGAATGGCAAGAAAAAAACATGAAAAAAAAACTTATTTTCCAGAAAGTGGAATCATCAAAGCAAATGTGGTGGGGGAGAAACTGAGAGAAAGGGAGGAGGGTTGGATGGAGCATCATGTAATTAGTTGTGCCAAAGAACGAAGAGTGTCAGAAGGACAACAGAAAGGTAAGGAATGGGTGGAAGTGCAACGTATCGACAATTCCATTTTTCCATTGGAGCAATAGCAAGAAGTAGCACTGACATAATCATTAATGTTTCCGAGCAAGATGTGAGGGAAGAGCCTGGAGTAGGCTTGGAAGAAGCGTTCAACACATTTTGCAAAATGCCAGACAGAGTGAGGCTGCATATTTTATCTGGAGACAGTGAATGGAGTAAAAGAAAAGAAAAGCCGTTGAACAAGTTCAGCTAATCAGAGACTCTGATGAAGAAAGAATATGGATTGGAGGTGTCGAGGTAATGGACATGTCTGAAGCCAGATGACTGAAGCTGCTGGACTTGAAATGCAAACTGCTACATCAGAAGAGTAAGTGGTGCAGGTCGGGGAGAGCTGGATAAGCGGACAGAGAACGGAAACAACATTGATGGTGAGTTTGTTGGGGTAGCAGCGAGATATAAGTGAATCTAAATGAGAGAGAAAAAGGCTGACTGGAGGCACTGATTATCCAGCTTAAAATCGATCCTCTCTTTACAGACGTTGATGTACCTGCTGAGTATTTTTAGAAATGTCTATTTTCAAATTTCCAGCATATGCATTTGTAAAAATCTCTGCAAGTTTAAGATCAGGGTTTCCTCAGATATCAACCCTCCAGACAATGTCAACATTCCACATAAGAATAATACGCATGGCTCCTTCTTCCCAAACTATTCTTTTCAAATTACCATTGATTGTTCCTTCAACTACATCATGATACAAAGAGTAAGCACTGTTACCATCAATATGCATGGACAAAACATATGGGGCACAAATGCAGTTGGATATGATGCTTACAGACTCATTCACACAGACATCTGCACCAGCAGAAATGGTCGTCCTCGGTGGTTATGATCTGTCTTGTGTGATAAAGACTTTCTTCAGAAGAAAAAATGTATTTGGGAATGGATAATTGAAACCGTGAACTAAATTGAATTATTATAAATGGTGGCTTAATAACAAGGCGCATGGGAATCAGTTGCATCCATAAAATATAAAAAAATAACAGGGTAAGACAGGTCAAAATATAGGACAGTGCAGCAGAAAAAAAAAAGAGTAATCCCAAGGACTCATATTTGAATGAAAGGATTGAATAAACTATTTCTTTCGTCAGTAAATGTCATTTTCTTCAAAGATATCAAGGGATAACAAGGGCCACCAGCTGTGCTTTCAATTGAGTGTTACTTTCCAAAATTGTTCGACTCCCTTGGCGAATCGACTCTGTTGCTCAGTTTGCAACTAGAATACGTCATGTTGTTCATCTAAAGATACCTGCATTTTATGCAGCTGTTATCTTTCCATACCTTGAAAGTATGTTTGAATTAAAAATATTTTAATTAACATTACCCTTCAAAGTATTACTGTCGCATACCAAGCAGCATTTTACCTGGATACTCAGAATTCTTAAATTTGCATTTATATATAACATTTGTGTTAAATTCTGGTCATTACCTCTTAATTTTGAAATCATTGTCTTTAATATAACAGCAACAATTCACCTTTCAACAATGCTTCTCGCAAACTGAAAAGGTCTCCAAGCACGTTGTGGGATGGTAGAAAATGGAGCAGGCTGAGCAGCTGTGAGAAAGGGAAAATTGCAACTCAAAATATTAGGGTGAAGGGAGTCCCAAATGGCAGGATTTTGAACTCAGGGAAGTGGAAAGGTTAAGGGATTTAGGGCTAGAAATTGTACTTATATCGCTCCCGCCACTCCGGCGGTAGTCGATGTCCCACTTTTAAGAACTGCCGGAATACCGCCGATTTTCAAAACCGCTAGTTTGGGCTTTTTGGGGGGCGGTAGGAGTAGCTAGTGGGCGGTAACACTCTTTTTCGTCGTGCAAGGCCGGCATCCCGAACAACGGCTGTTCTGCGCATGCGCGGTTTTATTTTTTCTTCACTTCACTTTTCCCGCGATTGAGGGGGTCAGGGGTCACCTGTGCATGTGCAGAAGAGGAAGGGAGGGGGAGCGAGAGAGCGAGACAGACAGACAGAGAGAGCAAGTGGAGAGAGGCTGAGCAGGTTACTTGACGTTTTAAAGTTTATTCACAATTTGAAATCCAATCCCAATGGATATTGAGGAGGAAGGAATGCAGAACGTGGCTGGGGTAGCCAAGGTAGCCGAGGTGGGAGGGAGGAAGAGGGCCAAATGTTTATCGGACGAGGCTCAAGCTGCCTTGGTCCATGAGGTAGAGACACGATGGACCCAATTGGCCCGGGGAGGAGCATGGGAAACCACCCCCGCCCCCCAGGGTGTACCAACGCATATCGATGGAGATTGCAGAAGTGGTGTCGTTGGTCGCCCATGACTTGAGAGTCGAGCCAGTGCCGCAAGTGCTGGAACGAACTTGTTGCATCTGCGAGAGTAATCACTAACTTGAATAACTTCAATCATGCACTGACCCATTACTTAAAATGTAAATCTGCCAGATTATAATTAAGCTTGGTAAGCTGGGTAAGCTTGGTGTCACGCATTATTTCCTATCCACGATCTTATTGGATTGCTTTTCTGAACTCAGATGTGTTCATCATGCATCAATTGCATCCGAACATATAACATTAATGGAACGTTGATGAAGAGCATTGGGGATGTCTATGTGTGTGTTCGGTACTAGTATCTGGGCAGTTAGCTTATACCATGCTCTTGTCATCTTTGCAGAAGAAGATATCTTCCAGTTGGTACATGGAGGAGGGCCAGCAGAACTGGTTGAACTGACTGATCTGGAGAAGCGGGCTGCAGCCATCGTAGGGGGCCATCGTAGGGCACATCGCTCAGCTACCCGTGGTGCTGCAGATTCAGTTGTAGTGGCAGGTAAACCATGTATAATCCCTGGGTCGTGCAGTGGTTGGTCATGTAATTTTATGCTATATGAGTATAATGTATGAATGATGTAATGTAATGTAATGTAATGTAACGCTGGGATCATTGAAGCTTATTATAATGCCAAGCAGTTTCTGTACATTTTGTTCATGTTAATTAAATATAACATCTCTCGGTGATATCTAATGCAGTCGTGTTGCTCCTCCTACATATGCGCAGCAAAAGCGTTCTCATGTCAACCTGGCCCTTTCCTCCTCTTCGACTAACTTCTCATATTATGTTTTCTAGTTGCCCAGGCACATCGGAGACCTGAGGAGCCCCCTGGAACGTCGCCTGTACTGCTGCAAGTGGTACTCACCACCGGAGGGGAGACCACGGAGGAGGAGGATCGTGTGGATGAGCCTCAAGCCAGCTCATCGACACAACATCTGGATGAGGGGGAGGCGGAGAATCAAGGGTCCAATCTACCTGTGGCCACTTTTTCCTCAACTGAATCAAAATTTCCAGGATTTGGTTCTGAGGAAGTAGCGGGACCAAGCGGCTAGCAGCAGGGCACATCGAGTGGTCCAGCATGCACGCCGAATCTGCGGAGGTTGATTCAACGAGGTCGGCACGCTCACAGACAGGCAGACATCGAGCTGGACATGGTGGGACTGTCTAGGGCTGTCATGTATCTTACATTATTATATATAACTGTATCCCAACATGCTATACATGACTGTAATAAGATATGACCTGTAACCACCAGCATACCTTACCACCAGGGGTGCACTTGCAAGAGACAGGTATATAAGCACAGGTCTCAGGCAAGTGCAGCATTCCAGAGCTGTGAAATAAAGGTGCAGGTCCAGAGTGACCATGACTTCATTACATGCCTCGAGTGAATCTGTACTGAGGGGGCAGGATTTTACAGTGGCGACGAGTTACGGGATTACAGAATAGCGAACAACGGATCAGATGAAAAGTACAATGCTGGAGACAATTGGGAGGACTTTATAGAAAGGCTCCAGCAAAGCTTTGTAACCAAAAAACTGGTTAGGAGACGACAAAGCAGACAAGAGAAGAGCCCATCTCCTGACCAGCTGTGGCTCGAAAACATACGCTTTAATGAAGGACCTGCTGGCACCCGAGAAACTAGCAAGCAAGTCGTTTGAAGAGTTGAGCACACTGGTAAGAGACCACCTGAAGCCAGTGAGCAGCCTACACATGGCCAGACACAGGTTCTTCAACTACAGACGCTGTGTGGGCCAGAGCATACCCGACTTCGTGGCGGAACTTCGGAGGTTTGCTAGTTTACGTGAGTTCTCCGATGAACTGAGGAGAGAAATGCTGAGAGACTTTATCATTGAAGGAATAGGCCACGCAGGCATATTCCGAAAGCTCATAGAGACCAAGAACCTGACCTTAGAGGCAGCAGCACTGGTTGCACAGACAGTGGGGAAGAGTGACCATAATATGGTGGAATTCTGCATTAGGATGGAGAATGAAACAGTTAATTCAGAGACCATGGTCCAGAACTTAAAGAAGGGTAACTTTGAAGGTATGAGGCATGAATTGGCTAGGATAGATTGGCGAATGATACTGAAGGGTTGACTGTGGATGGGCAATGGCAGACATTTAGAGACTGCATGGATGAACTACAATAATTGTACATTCCTGTCTGGCGTAAAAATAAAAAAGGGAAGGTGGCTCAACCGTGGCTATCAAGGGAAATCAGGGATAGTATTAAAGCCAAGGAAGTGGCATACAAATTGGCCAGAAATAGCAGCAAACCCGGGGACTGGGAGAAATTTAGAACTCAGCAGAGGAGGACAAAGGGTTTGATTAGGGCAGGGAAAATGGAGTATGAGAAGAAGCTTGCAGGGAACATTAAGACGAATTGAAAAAGTTTCTATCGATATGTAAAGAGAAAAAGGTTAGTAAAGACAAAGGTAGGTCCCCTCCAGTCAGAATCAGGGGAAGTCATAATGGGGAACAAAGAAATGGTGGACCAATTGAACAAGTACTTTGGTTCGGTATTCACTAAGGAGGACACAAACAACCTTCCGGATATAAAAGGGGTCAGAGGGTCTAGTAAGGAGAAGGAACTGTGGGAAATCCTTATTAGTCAGGAAATTGTGTTGGGGAAATTGATGGGATTGAAGGCCGATAAATCCCCAGGACCTGATGGACTGCATCCCAGAGTACTTACGGAGGTGGCCTTGGAAATAGCGGATGCATTGACAGTCATTTTCCAACATTCCATTGACTCTGGATCAGTTCCTATGGAGTGGAGGGTAGCCAATGTAACCCCACTTTTTAAAAAAGGAGGGAGAGAGAAAACAGGGAATTATAGACCGGTCAGCCTGACATCGGTAGTGGGTAAAATGATGGAATCAATTATTAAGGATGTCACAGCAGCGCATTTGGAAAGAGGTGACATGATAGGTCCAAGTCAGCATGGATTTGTGAAAGGGAAATCATGCTTGACAAATCTTCTGGAATTTTTTGAGGATGTTTCCAGTAGAGTGGACAAGGGAGAACCAGTTGATGTGGTATATTTGGACTTTCAGAAGGCTTTCGACAAGGTCCCACACAAGAGATTAATGTGCAAAGTTAAAGCACATGGGATTGGGGGTAGTGTGCTGACATGGATTGAAAACTGGTTGTCAGACAGGAAGCAAAGAGTAGGAGTAAATGGGGACTTTTCAGAATGGCAGGCAGTGACTAGTGGGGTACCGCAAGGTTCTGTGCTGGGGCCCCAGCTGTTTACACTGTACATTAATGATTTAGACGAGGGGATTAAATGTAGTATCTCCAAATTTGCGGATAATACTAAGTTGGGTGGCAGTGTGAGCTGCGAGGAGGATGCTATGAGGCTGCAGAGCGACTTAGATAGGTTAGGTGAGTGGGCAAATGCATGGCAGATGAAGTATAATGTGGATAAATGTGAGGTTATCCACTTTGGTGGTAAAAACAGAGAGACAGGCTATTATCTGAATGGTGACAGATTAGGAAAAGGGGAGGTGCAATGAGACCTGGGTGTCATGGTACATCAATCATTGAAGGTTGGCATGCAGGTACAGCAGGCGGTTAAGAAAGCAAATGGCATGTTGGCCTTCATAGCGAGGGGATTTGAGTACAGGGGCAGGGAGGTGTTGCTACAGTTGTACAGGGCCTTGGTGAGGCCACACCTGGAGTATTGTGTACAGTTTTGGTCTCCTAACCTGAGGAAGGACATTCTTGCTATTGAGGGAGTGCAGCGAAGGTTCACCAGACTGATTCCCGAGATGGTGGGACTGACCTATCAAGAAAGACTGGATCAACTGGGCTTGTATTCACTGGAGTTCAGAAGAATGAGAGGGGACCTCATAGAAACGTTTAAAATTCTGATGGGTTTGGACAGGTTAGATGCAGGAAGAATGTTCCCAATGTTGGGGAAGTCCAGAACCAGGGGTCACAGTCTAAGGATAAGGGGTAAGCCATTTAGGACCGAGATGAGGAGAAACTTCTTTACCAGGAGAGTGGTGAACCTGTGGAATTCTCCACCACAGAAAGTAGTTGAGGCCAATTCACTAAATATATTCAAAAAGGAGTTTGATGAAGTACTTACTACTCGGGGGATCAAGGGGTATGGCGAGAAAGCAGGAATGTGGTACTGAAGTTGCATGTTCAGCCATGAACTCATTGAATGGCAGTGCAGGCTAGAAGGGCCGAATGGCCTACTCCTGCACCTATTTTCTATGTTTCTATTCTTGCCAAGGGAAGAAGAAACGAGGTTGATTTACAATGCAGGGACGACAACTAACGAAATATTGGAACATGGAGTTCACAGCATGAAACAAGCTGCGACCCCCACACACAGACAAAAGCGGGAGTGCAGGCCCTCGACAGCAGGCAGTGATGCCAGAAGCCATTAAGGGCCACAGGAACGGCCATTCACACCTCATCAACCCACAAAGCGAGCAATCAACTACACACTGAGAGAAGCTCAAGAGAGAACAGCCAGACGCAGCTCATTCTTTGGAAACAATGAAAGCGGTCTGTGCTGGAGGTGTGAGGGTGGGCACTCGTCAAGGGGATGTCGATTTCAGCAGGCTGTTTGCAGGAACTGTGAATATACAGGGCATTTGGCCCGCATATGCAATAAAACGGTAGCTCGGCTGGTATACGAATCGGATGGGTCGGAAAGCGAACGGTGGGGACAGTACCCAGGACACCGATGTTCAGCGGGTCAACACAATCAATGGCCACTGCTCCTACAACAGGACGCCTCCGAAAATGATGAGGGTCCTACTCAACGGGATACCTGTCAACATGGAGCTGGATACGGGAGCGAGTCAATCTCTCATGGGCGCTCAACAATTTGAACAACTGTGGCCACATAAAAGAGATAGACCAAAACTCACAAGGGTCGACACCACACTAAGGACCTAGACCAAAGAAATCGTACCAGTCCTCGGCAGCGCCATGGTCTCTGTCACACACAAAGGGACAGTGAACCGACTTCCCCAGTGGATTGTCCCCTGAGACCCCCCAGCACTGCTGGGGAGAAGCTGGCTGGCAAAACTAAACTGGAAATGGGATGATGTCCATGCCATGTCATTAGAGGAACGGACCTCCTGCTCAACAGTTATAAAGAGATTTGAACATCACTTTCAGCCAGGTGTGGGCACTTTCAAAGGGGCCAAAGTCAAAATCTACATCACACAGGATGCTAGACCGGTCCATCACAAGGCCAGAGCTGTACCCTATGTGATGAGGGAAAAGATTGAACACGAACTAGTCAGGCTTCTGCGGGAAGGCATTATATCACCCGTGGAATTTAGCGACTGGGCAAGTCCCATCGTCCCAGTCATGAAGCCTGATGGATCCGTACGAATCTGTGGGGACTACAAATCTACCATAAACAGAGTCTCCCTACAGGACAAGTACCCGCTGCCCAGAGCGGAGGACTTATTTGCCACATTGGCTGGAGGTAAACTTTTCTCAAAACTAGACCTCACATCTGCGTATATGACGCAAGAATTGACCAAGGAGTCCAAGCTACTCACCACCATCAACACACATCGAGGCCTTTTCATGTACAATCGATGCCCATTCGACATCAGGTCGGCAGCTGCCATATTCCAGCGCAACATGGAGAGTCTGCTCAAGTCCATCCCGGGGACGGTTGTATTTCAAGACGACATACTTATCACAGGTAGGGACACTGACTCCCATCTCCGTAATATGGAGGAAGTACTAAAGCGGTTGGATCGGGTAGGCCGACGAGTTAAGAAATCCAAGTGCCTGTTTCTCGCACCCGAGGTTGAATTTTTGGGCAGAAGGATTGCTGCTGATGAAATCTGCCCAACAGAGTCCAAAACAGAAGCAATTCGCCTGGCACCCAGGCCCCGGAATGTCTCAGAACTGCGCCCCTTTCTTGGGCTACTCAATTACTTTGGGAACTTTCTGCAGAACTTAAGCACGCTGCTGGAGCCTCTCCACGTGCTACTCAGGAAGGGGTGCGATCGGTTTTGGGGGAACGCCCAGGAACGCGCCTTCAATAAGGCACGCAACCTTCTATGTTCCAACAGTGTTTTGACTTTCTTTGATCCAGGTAAAAAGCTAGTTCTCACATGCGATGCGTCAGCGTATGGGGTCGGGTACGTTTTACAACATGTCAATAGTGCGGGCAAATTACAACCCATAGCTTATGCCTCCAGGTCACTTTCGCGGGCGGAGCGTGGGTACGGAATGGTAGAGAAGGAGGCGCTCGCGTGCGTGTACGGTGTCAAAAAGATGCACCAATACGTTTTCGGGGCCAAGTTCGTGTTCGAAACCGACCACAAGCCCCTCACGTCCCTCCTATCCGAGAGCAAGGCAATAAACGCCAACGCCTCGGCGCGAATTCAATGGTGGGCACTCATGCTGGTGTCCTACGACTATACCATAAGGCACAGACCAGGCACAGACAACTGTGCCGACGTGCTCAGCAGGCTACCCCTGCCGACCACGGAAAGATCTGACGAACAGACTGTGAGATAGTCATGGCAATCAATGCCTTTGAGTCCACAGGTTCTCCCATGACGGCTCACCAAATCAGAGCCTGGACGGCCAGCGACCCCATGTTATCCTTAGTAAAAAGATGTGTCCTAACCGGTGACTGCGCAGAGGCTCGCGATGCCTGCCCCGAGGAATTAAAACCCTTTCACAGGCACATGCATGAGCTATCACTACAAGCAGACTGCCTGATGTGGGGCAGCCGAGTAGTCATGCCTCTGCGAGGCAGAGAGGCATTTGTCCGGGAGCTCCACCGCGAGCACCCGGGGATTGTTCTCATGAAGACCATAGCCAGATCCCACATCTGGTGGCCTGGTATTGACGCGGACTTGGAGCTCTGCGTCCGACGGTGCACCATTTGTGCCCAACTCAGTAATGCCCCCAGGGAGGCTTCACTGAGCCCCTGGCCCTGACCTACCAAACCGTGGTCGCGGGTGCACGTAGACTATGCGGGCCCATTCATGGGCAAAATGTTCCTCGTAGTTGTAGATGCATTTTCAAAGTGGATTGAATGCACCATTTTAAACTCGAGCACAACCTCCACCACTGTGGAGGGCCTCGCAACCATGTTTGCAACGCACGGAATCCCTGACATATTGGTCGGTGACAATGGTCCATGCTTCACCAGCGCAGAATTCCAAGACTTTATAATTGACCACGGCATAAATCATGTCAAGACGGCACCGTTCAAGCCAGCCTCCAACAGCCAGGTGGAGAGAGCAGTGCGAATCATTAAACAAGGCAAGTTTAAAATGCAAGGTCCCACGCTGCAAGGTCGTTTGTTGCGACTGCTGCTGGCATACAGATCTCGTCCGCACTCATTGACTGGGATCCCCCCCATGCAACTGTTGATGAAAAGAACTTTAAAAACAAAGCTCTCATTAATCCTCCCAGACATGCACGAAATTGTTGAGGCAAAGCGCCGTAAGCTGACTGAGTACCATGACAGAAATTCGAGGGGGAGATGGAATGAGATAGGGGACAAAGTGTTTGTACTAAACTATGGCAGGGGTCCCAAATGGCTTGCAGGGACAGTAACTGGCAAGGAAGGAAACAGGCTACTGGTAGTACAAATGGACAATGGCCAAACCTGCCGGAGGCATGTAGACCAAGTCAAAAGCAAATTTACCAACAACACTGCGGAACCAGAGGCAGACTACAATGTGGAACTCGCACCACACCTGGTGGACAGACAGAGGGAACAACGTGAGGACAGGGCAATCCCAACAGACAGCCCAGGCGAGTCAACAACAATCACACCAATCGAAATAGACAGCCCAGGCGAGATACCAGCAACCACACCCAAAGAAAAACAGACACCAAGGCAAACAACTGAACCACAACTCAGACGCTCCATGCGAGAGCGTAGACCACCTGAGAGACTGAACCTATAAAGACAATAAGACCTTGGAGGAGGGTGATGTCATGTATCTCACACTACTGTACACAACTGTATCTTACCATGCTATACATGACTGTCATAAGATATGACCTGTAACCACCAGCATACCTTACCACCAGGGGTGCACTTGCAAGAGACAGGTATATAAGGACAGGTCTCAGGCAAGTGCAGCATTCCAGAGCTGTGAAATAAAGGTGCAGGTCCAGAGTGACCTTGACTTCACTGCATGCCTCGTGTGAATCTGTACTGAGGGGACAGGACTTTACAAGGGCGAGCGTCGATGTTGGTCGAGAGCTCCTCCAGACAATAGCGGGGGCTAACCGGCAACATCGCCACGCTATCAGCGCGCCATTCAGAGGACACGGAGCAGCTGATTGCGGTAATGCGGCAAACCGTCGATGCTACGCGGCAAACGATGGACTCGGTATATGGCACTGCACCCCCAAGGTGCCATAACACCTATGTCGGCAGCTCCTGAGAGTCAGGAGGAAGCAATTGCTTCCGACTCTGAAGATGGGTCTTCGGAAACCGATTCTTCTCCGGAAACTCCAGAAATGAGTCTGCCACTGTCACACCCACCACGCCCCTCCCCCCCAACAGCCGCAACACTCGAGGTGCCCTGCTGCACAACATCTTGGTGTAAACACAGGGAGGGCCAGGGGCAGAGGCAACGGGAGGGGGAAATGGTGTATAAGGGGGTGGGGGGGTGGTGGTGTGATTGTTATTTTAATTATTATTCAAAAATTGTTGACTGTTGTCGGGGGGTTGTGGGTGTTTCTAGTTTTTAATGTTAAATGTTTGAATGTTTTCAATGTTTGTCTCTGTTAGGTTGTTTTCTTTAAATGATGTTACTTTTTTCTGTCAACAATTACTTAATTATTTATTTCAAAAATGGTTTTGCAATTTTCTTAAATTATACATTTTTTTATTACACTTAATGGGCCCAAATTTCAAATGTTAGTTCGAACGGCGCAGTTTGAAGAATTAAAAGTGCGCCTAAAAAGTACCTCGTTATTCTGGACGGTCTGCAGGCCTCCATTCCACTCGGCATGGCACAACAGATCCAACAAGGGCGGGCTCAGTGCTGGGACCCCAGCTAGTTACAATATACGTTAATGATTTAGATGAAGGAATTGAGTGTATTATCTCCAAGTTTGCAGATGACACTAAGCTGGGTGGTGGTGTGAGCTGTGAGGAGGATGCTAAGTGGCTGCAGGGTGACTTGGACAGGTGAGATGAGTGGGCAAATGCATGGCAGATGCAGTATAATGTGGATAAATGTGAGGTTATCCACTTTGTTGGCAAAAACAGGGAGACAGATTATTATCTGAATGGTGACAGATTAGAAAAAGGGGAGTTGCAACGAGACCTGAAAGTTGGCATGCAAGTAGAGCAGGCAATGAAGAAGGCAAATGGCATGTTGGGCTTCATAGCGACAGGATTTGAGTATAGGAGCAGGGAGGTCTTACTGCAGTTGTACAGCGTCTTGGTGAGGCCTCACCTTGAATATTGTGTACAGTTTTGGTCTCCTAATCTGAGGAAGGACATTCTTGCTACTGAGGGAGTGCAGCGTCGGTTCACCAGACTGATTCCCGGGATGGCTGGACTGATAGAAGCATATAAAATTCTGACGGATTGGACAGGTTAGATGCAGGAAGAATGTTCCAGAGGTCACAGTCTAAGGATAAGGGGTAAGCCATTTAGGACCGAGATGAGGAGAAACTTCTTCACTCAGAGAATTGTGAACCTGTGGAATTCTCTACCACAGAAAGTTGTTGAGGCCAGTTCATTAGATATATTCAAAAGGGAGTTAGATGTGGCCCTTATGGCTAAAGGGATCAAAGGGTGTGGAAAGAAAGCAGGAATGGGATACCAAAGTTGAATGATCAGCCATGATCATATTGAATGGTGGTGCAGGCTCGAAGGGCTGAAAGGCCTACTCCAGCACCTATTTTCTATGTTTCTATAGCTTTGATTATAGCGATGCTCGCCATCTGTCTGAGGCTTACGGAGGGGGGTCAAGAGCCAGGTGGCGAGGCCGTATCCTTTGTCACCCAGCATTGATCTTGTGGCTGACTCTTAAAAAGGTCGGAGACAATGCTCTCACACAAGACGTGCACATCATGAATGCTCCCTGGAAAGTTGACATTTACTGCCATGATTATGTGCTTGTGGTCGACAATGTTCAGGGAGTGGAACCCCTTTCAGTTCTGCGACACCTCTGCCTCCTGTAAAGGTGCTCGCAGGGCGATGTGCGACAGTCTGGACCTTGGGAAAGTTTGCTGTTCTCGCGAAACCCAAAGCCCTCTCACTCTGTGCCTCCCTGGTCATTAGGAAGTTTATAAAGTCCTTCCTGCGTGCGTAAAGCGCTTCAGTCACCTGCCGAATGCAGCATTGTGTGGCATGGTGAAAGATGCAGCAAATGTCGCCAGCTGATGCCTGAAAGGAGTTCGATGCACAGAACGAAAGTGCCACAGTCACCTTAACCTCAATGGGCAATGCTGTCTTCAGCAGCTGGCATATCTCAGTGATTACCTCTTTTTGGAAGCGCAGCCTTCTAACGCACATGTTATCAGACAAGTCCAGGTATGATCGCTGCTGCCTGTAAATGCGTTTGGAGTAAGGTCTCCTCCTCCTCAGCAGTCTGCCGCCTCTTTGATCGGGCACATAATGCTCCTCAGTGAACCTTCTCCCATCTGTATTCTGCAGCATGTGAATAGTCAGCAAAACTGGCTGAGAAATTACAAGCCCCATTCCTTTAAGTATCCTAAACTGTCTTCAACATTCTTTAATTGTCGTTTAATAACCACACATGTACTTTACATTGACCACAATGTGCTCAGATAATACTCAAGATTTTCAAACACCCTTAAAATCCACTCACAAATTACGTTAATGCTCACAGCCTTTTCATTAAGTTCATCCGATTTAAAACATACCCCTGGGTGAGTACAGCTTTTTCTGGGTGGTTTTTAAGGCGGTATTTCGCCGGTAATTTGGCCGGTATTTAGGTGAATTGCCGAATTTAGCGCCCAGCAGTAATTTGGGCTATATTTGGGCGATAATTTTGACTTTTATCATCATTTTGGGCGGTGTACAAGCAATGACGTCATATTTTAATTTTTTAAACGGGTGGACGATTTTGCTGACCGCTGGCGGTAATTGACTGCCGAATTTACCGCCGGTGGTATATGGGCAGTAGCTGGGCGGTAGTTTCCATTTTAACAATGTTTTGGGCGGTAAAATGCTTCTCATCATTATATGGGTGGTAAACTGGGCGGAATACTGACGAATTTCTAGCCCTTCGGGTGGGCAGAAGCATGATGACGGAGCAGTCAGTGATGGTAGAGTGGATGCAACGAGGGAACAAGCAGTAAACTGGCTTCAGATGAGTGGAGGGTGTGCTCAAGGGCGGAGGATGTGCTCGAGGGCGGAGGATGGGAGGCCATGTCCAGATTTGTCAATTATGGTTGGAAAATGCAGATCATTTAAATGTTGTCTTCTCATTCGCATTTAGGCCCTTACTTATGTAAAACCATCTAACTCTACAGGTGAATCTTCAGACTATTTATATAGGAAATAAGGGGATAGTGTATCTGTAAAAACACGAGGAAAGGGCAGAAAACTAAACTATCATCTTTAAGTAAAAAAGACAGTAACTTTAAGTAAAATGGCGGAACAGCCGCGAATCGTTGCGTGCATCCTGTGCCACATCGGAACTCCAGTTCGCTTCTTGTGTCTGGAGACATCATTTTTATTATATTGTACTTGGTCAGAGGGCGAAACAGCAAATTCAGAAGTTCAGGTATAGGGTGTAAATATGTGCCCATGTGCCAGTACAGTGCATACAATTCACTGTACCTCCAACTTCAAGAGGCAAAAGATCAAATAGTGCTTAAACTTCCACCTCAGCTTTCCATGCACAACAAAAGTTACCAACTAAAATGTTTCAAATACGGCAGAGTTGCTGTTTAAATTGTCAAACATTCCAGGGCTTGATACGGTCTCAGCAGTCAGACAGCACCATGGCAGTTGGTGAATCAAGGGTCATAGCAGAGAGGAAAAGCAGAGGGTCATTAGTGAAAATATTAAAGCTGATCCCATGTCTGCAAATTCTGTGACCGAGAGCAGCATGTATTCCAACAACAAAAAAACCCAGCCAAGCTGGAGCCTTAGGACACACTCGATGGGCCCAATTGGGAGTGGGAAGAAAATGAATTCTGATTGCATTTGGACAGGCAGGATGGAACCATGCTCGGACAGTGCTGCAGAGGTGCACAAGACAGGAGAGGTGGCGGAGAAAGACAGAGTGGTCGACTGCCAAACAAACAAACAGTCAGGACAATAATAATAGCACACCATGGTCACAATAACAAAAGATAGCACTGTGACGGACAAATAACATTCTGAGTACTGCAAACAAGCTGGAAACTGTATTCTTGCTACATGCAGGGCCTTGTAGGCATATTCAGCAGGAACTCCATTTTATTTGAGACCACACACAGCAATGGCACACTTCACAGCTGAATTATAGAACTAATTAAGTGGCAAATGAATGACTTGAGAAGTGTTAGAGGATTATTATTACGCTTCTGTCATGATTAACTGATTCTTTGTCATTCCTGCTAATGAAATCATATTTGACTAAATCACTTGTTTATAAGCCACACACACCCATCATTTTAAAAAGCTATGAATAAAAGGACTTTTAACCCATGACTCTTTAATAAGTCTGAAAAGGAGAGACTGATAAAACTGCTGATTTTGATTACTAAAATAAACTCAGAGTTACCATACAACAATTAAACCAGAAGTGTGGAAAGATAGAGGCTGGTAAGAAGCAGATATAAGGATAGAAGAAGCAGTTAAGAGGAAGAAGATGAGGCACTATGAAATCAAGAGGTAACCATGATAAACAAAATGTTCTACAGCATATGGGGCAGCAGAACAGGGCAGTGAAGCTTGAAGGTTGTGTATGTAATGAGAGGGTACTATAATTGGTTTAACAGAGAAGCCTGCGGACAGACAAGGGCTTCATTCGGCAAGATATAAATTATTTAAAGATGACAGGGAAAATAAATAGATGGGAAGGTTAACACTATAAGCAAGGGAGAACTTGGTACTGATCAGATTTAATAACTTCAGGTGACACAAGGTCTGAGTCAATTTGGGTGCAAACCTATCACGCCACTGGATGGAAGTTAATTATTCCAACCCACCAGGCAGAAAGAAGAAAATAATACAAGCCAATTCAACAAATAAGAAGCTCACCAGTGCAAGCAAATGCACTAATTACCAATGATGTTAATTGCCCTCAAACCAAGTGGAATAAACACAAGATCTTTGAAAATGGACGGAAAATTCATGGAGTTCGTGTAACAAGCAGAAAGGGCACCAGTGAAGAGGCAATATATAATCCGTGTCACAGTTTATCTGAGATGGGGAAAAGAATTGGACTACAGAGAAGCACTGAAGCAACAATGATGAAAATTTCACTTGATTTGATGTGTCGAAAAGAACTGACGACAAAAAATAATTTCTGGGTTTCATGGGCAATGAGCTTATAGCAGTCAGAAAATTACAGATGATATTTTGGGGATATATATTTTCAGTGCGGGGTGGTGATATAATGTACCAAATATCCTTCCATTGAGTTGAGAATTCTATGATAGGAACATAAGAACAGCAGGAGTAGGCCATTCGGCCATTCAAGCCTACTCCGCCATTCAATATCATGACTGATCTTGTACCTCAACTCCACCTTGCACTTTCCGCAGATCCCTCGATTCCCTTAATATCCGAAAATCTAGCGATCTCGGTCTTGAATATAGTCGACAAGTGAGCACACATACCCCTCTGGGGGTAGAGAATTCCAAAGATTCACAGCCCTCTGAATGAAGAATTTTTCCTCATCTCAGTCCTAAATTCTGGAGACTGTGACCCCCAAATCTAATCTCCCGAGCCAGGTGAAACAACCTCCCAGCAGTTATCCTGTCAAGTCCCTTAAGAATTTTATGCAGTTTGATGAGATCACCTCTCATTCTTCTAAACTCTATGGAATATATAAGAACATAAGAAATAGGAGCAGGAGTAGGCCATGCGGGCCCTCGAGCCTGCTCCGCCATTTAATACGATCGTGGCTGATCCGATCATGGACTGAGGTCCACTTCCCTGTCTGCTCCCCATAACCCCTTATTCCCTTATCGGTTAAGAAACTGTCTATCTTTGTCTTAAATTTATTCAATGTCCTAGCTTCCACAGCTCTCTGAGGCAGCGAATTTCACAGATTTACAACCCTCTGAGAGAAGAAATTCCTCCTCATCTCAGTTTTAAATGGGCGGCCCCTTATTCTAAGCTTATGCCCTCTAGTTCTAGTCTCCCCCATCAGTGGAAACATTCTCTCTGCATCCACCTTGTCAAGCCCCCTCATAATCTTATACATTTCGATAAGATCATGTCTCAAACTTCTGAATTCCATTGAGTGGAGTCCCAACCTGCTCAACCTTTCCTCATAGGTCAACCCCGTCATCTCCGGAATCAACCTTCTCTGAACTGCCTCCAAAGCAAGTATATCCTTTCGTAAATGTGGAAACCAAAACTGCATGCCGTATTCCAGATGTGGCCTCACCAATACCCTGTATAACTGTAGCAAGACTTCCCTGCTTTTATACTCCATCCCCTTTGCAATAAAGGCCAAGATTCCATTGGCCTTCCTGATCACTTGCTGCACCTGCATACTATCCTTTCATGTACAAGTACCCCCAAGTCCCGCTGTACTGCAGCACTTTGCAATCTTTCTCCATTTAAATAATAACTTGCTCTTTGATTTTTTCTGCCAAAGTGCATGATCTAACACATCCAACATTATACTCCATCTGCCAAATTTTTGCCCACTCACTTAGCCTGTCTATGTCCTTTTGCAGATTTTTTGTGTCCTCCTCACATATTGCTTTGCCTCCCATCTTTGTGTCGTTAGCAAATTTGGCTACGTTGCACTCAGTCCCTTCTTCCAAGTCGTTAATATAGATTGTAAATAGTTGGGGTCCCAGCACTGATCTCTGCGGCACCCCACTAGTTACTGATTGCCAACCAGAGAATGAACCATTTATCCCGACTCTCTGTTTTCTGTTAGTTAGCCAATCCTCCATCCGTGCTAATATATTACCCCCAACCCCGTGAACTTTTATCTTGTGCAGTAACCTTTTATGTGGCACCTTGTCAAATGCCTTCTGGAAGTCCAAATACACCACATCCACTGGTTCCCCATTATCCACCCTGTTCGTTACATCCTCAAAGAACTCCAGCAAATTTGTCAAACATGACTTTCCCTTCATAAATCCATGCTGACTCTGCCTGACCGAATTATGCTTTTCCAAATGTCCTGCTATTACTTCTTTAATAATGGACTCCAACATTTTCTCAACCACAGATGTTAGGCTAATTAGTCTATAGTTTCCTGCTTTTTGTCTGCCTCCTTTTTTAAATAGGGGCGTTACATTTGCAGTTTTCCAATCTGCTGGGACCTTCCCAGAAATCAGGAATTTTTGTTAAATTACAGCCAATTCATCCACAATCCCTGCCACTACTTCTCCTAAGACCCTGTGATGCAAGCCATCAGGTCCAAGAGATTTATCTGCCTTTAGTCCGATTATCTTACTGAGTACCACCTCCTTAGTGATTGTGATTGTGTTAAGTTCCTCCCCCGCTATAGCCCCTTGACTATCCACTGTTGGAATATTGTTCGTGTCCTCTACCGTAAAGACTGATACAAAATATTTGTTCAGAGTTTCTGCCATCTCCATGTTCCCCATTACTAATTCTCTGGTCTCGTCCTCTAAGGAACCAACATTTACTTTTGCCACTCTTTTCCTTTTTATATACCGATAGAAACTCTTGCGATCTGTTTTTATATTTTGTGTAGTTTACTTTTATAGTCTATCTTCCCTTTCTTAATCATTTTTTAGTCATTCTTTGCTGGCTTTTAAAAGCTTCCCAATCTTCTGTCCTCCCACTAGTTTTGGCCACTTTGTGTGCCCTTGTTTCTAATTGGATACCTTCCTTTATTTCTTTAGTTAGCCACGGATGGCTATCCTTTCTCTTACACCCTTTCCTCCTCACTGGGATATATTTTTCTTGAGAGTTGTGAAATATCTCCTTAAATGTACACCACTGTTCATCAACCATCCTACACTTTAATCTATCTTCCCAGTCCACTTTAGCCAACTCTGCCCTCATACCTTCGTAGTCTCATTTATTTAAACTTAGTACGCTGGTTGGAGATCCAACTCTCTCACCCTCCATCTAAATTTGAAATTCAATCATGCTATGATCTTTCATTCCAAGGTGATTCTTTACTATGACGTTGTTTATTAATCCTGTCTCAGGACCAGATCTAAGATAGCCTGCCCCCTGGTTGGTTCCGTTACATACTGCTCAAGGAACCCGTCCCTTATGCACTCTATGAACTCTTCCTCAAGGCTACCCTGACCAATTTGATTTGTCCAATCAATGTGAATGCTAAAATTACCCATGATTATTGCTGTTCCCTTTTTACAAGCCCCCACTATTTCCTGGTTTATGCTTCAACCAACAGAGTTGCTACTGTTAGGGGGCCTATAGACTACGCCCACCAGTGACTTTTTCCCCTTATTATTCCTTATCTCCACCCAAACTGTTTCAACATCCTGATCATTTGAGCCAATATCATTTCTCACTGTTGCAGTGATTCCATCCTTTATCAGGCCTCGTCTATTCAATCGCTCCTCTAAGGATAATACTTCCCATTCACCCCGCCCCATCCCAAGAATTGGTCTAATGAACCTTTGTTGCACTCCCTTCAAGGCAATATTCTCCTTTGGTAAGGAGACTAAAATTGTACATAATACTCCAGGTGTGTCCTCACTAAGGACCCATAATTGCAGTAAGATGTATTTAGTCTTATACAACAATCGTTTTTTTTTAATCATGGCAAACATACCATTTGCTTTCCTAATTGTTTGCTATACCTATATGTTAACTTTCATGTGATTCATGTTCCTCTGAGTACCAATCTTTCCCAATCTCTCGGCATTTAAACAAGATTGTGCTTTTCTATTTTTCCTACCAAAGTGGACTCCTCCCCGCATTATATTCCATCTGCCATGTTCTTGCCCACTCACTTAACCTATCCACATCCCTTTGCAGCCTCTTTGCCTCCTGCACACAATTTACTCACCCACCTAGATGTGTATCATCAGCAAACCTGGAATCATTACACTCAGTCCCCTGATCGAAGTCATTCCCACATGAAAACAGTCCCTACACTCCAAAGGCACTTTATTTGCTGTAAATCGCTTTGGGACGTCCGGTGGTTGTGAAAGATGCAATATAAAATACAAGTCTTTCTTTCTTTCATTGATATGAATTGTAAATAGCTGAGGCCCTAGGACTGATCCTTGTGGTACTCAACTCGTTACAGCTTGCCAACCCAAAAATGACCCATTCATTCCTACACTCTCTTTTCTGTCCATTAACCAATCCTCAATCCATGCTAATATATTACCCCCAATGCCATAAGCCCTAATTTTGTGTATTAACCTCTTGTGTGGCATCTTATGGAATGCTTTTTGATCCAAATATACTACGTCCACTAGTTCCCCGTTATCTACCCTGATAGTTAAAACCTCAAAAAACTCTAACTTCATTTCATGGGGCACTGACATCAGTATTGGGGCAGGAAGAAACAGTACCATTGGGACAGGCTCCACCTGAACCAGTCTGGGAGCAGGGTCCGAGCAGAAAAGAAAAATAGGGCGGTCATGAGGAATTTAAAGTAGTAAATGTTGAGGGGGCCGGGTGCTCAGGTGCAAATTGTGGTACAAATAGTAGTTCAGAAACAAACGAAAGGGAAGAGTGTAGAGTAACAGTCAGAAATTGTGCTTTAGGCATGATAAAAGAACATAAGAACATAAGAAATAGGAACAGGAGTAGGCCATATGGCCCCTCAAGCCTGCTCCGCCATTCAATAAGATCATGGCTGATCTGATCATGGACTCAGCTCCACTTCCCCACCCGCTCCCCATAACCCCTTATCCCCTTATCGTTTAAGAAGCTGTCTATTTCTGTCTTAAATTTATTCAATGTCCCAGCTTCCACAGCTCTCTGAGGCAGCGAATTCCACAGATTCACAACCCTCAGAGAAGAAATGTCTCCTCATCTCAGATATGTAAAAGCTGTAAAGAGATTCAACCACGCAAGAGAAATAAGTGAGTCAAACATTTATGCTGAAGGACAGGTGTGTGGCACAAGTAAGCATTCTTTATACAAATGCATGGATTATAAGGAATAAATTGAATGAACTGCAGGCATAAATTCAAATTGGAGGGTAATGACATAGTAGCCAGTATTGAGAAATGGCTGCAAGGTGGTCAGGGCTGGGAACTGAATATAGCAGGTCACAAGGTCTGCAGGAAAGATAGGGAAAATGGCAGAAGGGGAGGAGTAGCCTTAGTGATTAAGGATGAAATCATGTCAATGATAAGAGAGGAGAAAACGAGAGGTATGCAGGCACTGGAGACATTATGGGTAGAATTAAGAAATAGGAAAGGATTTAAGACTGTAGTGGGACATGTGTATAGGCTCTCTGGTATGGGTTCTGAAGAATTAGATTGTATAAATGTAGAGATTAGACAAGCATGTAGTAAAGGCAGAGTGGTTTTAATGGGCAATTTTAACTTGCGTATTGGTATAAGCAGATTGGCACCTGTTAGAAAGGTAGTGAATTTCCGGAATATGTCCGGAAAAGTTTTCGATAACAATATGTCCTGGAAGCAACAAGGGGGAAAGCCATATTAGATTTAATTATGAGTAATGCGCCAGATTTAGGTAACAGCCGAACTGTGCGTGAACATTTATCCAATAGCGATCATAATATGATCGAGTTCAAGGTAGCGTTTGAAAGGAAGAAACGCAGAGCAGCTACAAAGATCCTAGATTTGGGTAAGGCCAACTTCAACAGGATGAGACAGTTACTGTCCATGGTAAACTGGGCAAATCTGTCAATTGGTAAAATGACAGATCAGTGGGAGATGTTCAAAAAATAATTTAAGGTGATACAGAAACTGAGGGGCAAGAGATCTACTTGCAAAAAAGCCCAGCCATGGACGACTAAAGAGGTAAGGACCAGATCCTGGCGAATGGGAAAGATACAAAGAACAGCAAAGAGTCACAAAACAGACAGTAAGAGCTGCAGAAAGGGTGTATGAAAAGAAACATGCAAGGGATATCAAAATCAACTCCAAGAATTTTTACAATTACATCGGAGAAAAGGATAGTCAGGAGCCATGTTGGCCCCTTAAAAACTGAAAGTGGTGATATTGTCAATGATAATAAGGAAATGGTGGATTGAATCATTACTTTGTGTCAGTATTTACAGTAGAGGAAGAGGATAGCAGGCCAGAAATCCCAAGGAAACTAATACTGAATCAGGGACAGGGATGAAATAAAATTAATGTGAACAAAATAACAGCAATGAAGAAAATAATGGCACTAAAGTGTGACAAATCCCCAGGACCAGATGGTTTCCAGCCCAGGGGTTTAAAGGGAGTAGGTGAGCACAATGCAGATGACCTAACTATAATCTTCCAAAGTTCTCTCAGTTCAGAAACCATTACTTTAGATTGGAAAATTGCACGCCACTCCGCTATTTAAGAATGCCGAGAGAGCGAAACCAAGGAATTATAGACCAGTTAGCCTAACATCTGTTGTTGGAATATTGCTAGAGTCTATAATTATGGATAGAGTGACTGAACGCCTCGAACATTTTCAATTGATCAGAGAGAGCCAGCATGGACTTGTGAAAGGGAGGTCATGACTGACAAACCTGATTGAATTTTTTGAAGAGGTGACAAAAGTGATGGACAGGGGAATGTGTACATATGTACATACATACAAAATAGGTGCAGGAGTAGACCATTTGGCCCCTCGAGCCTGCACCGCCATTCAATGAGTTCATGGCTGAACATGCAACTTCAGTACCCTATTCCTGCTTTCTCGCCATACCCCTTGATCCCCCTAGTAGTAAGGATTACATCTAACTCCCTTTTGAATATATTTAGTGAATTGGCCTCAACAACTTTCTGTGGGAGAGAATTCCACAGATTCACCACTCTCTGGGTGAAAAAGTTTCTCCTCATCTCAGTCCTAAATGGCTTACCCCTTATCCTTAGACTGTGACTCCTGGTTCTGGACTTTCCCAACAGTGGGAACATTCTTCCTGCATCTAACCTGTCTAAACCCGTCAGAATTTTAAACGTTTCTATGAGATCCCCTCTCATTCATCTGAACTCCAGTGAATACAAGCCCAGTTGATCCAGTCTTTCTTGATATGTCAGTCCCGCCATCCCGGGAATCAGTCTGGTGAACCTTCGCTGCACTCCCTCAATAGCAAGAATGTCCTTCCTCAAGTTAGGAGACCAAAACTGTACAAAATATTCAAGGTGTGGCCTCACCAAGGCCTTGTACAACTGCAGTAAGACCTCCCTGCTCCTAAACTCAAATCCTCTCGCTATGAAGACCAACATGCCATTTGCCTTCTTCACCGCCTGCTGTACCTGCATGCCATTTGCTTTTCAGCCATGTTCATCCATGAACTCATTGAATGGCGGTGCAGGCTCGAAGGGCCGAATGGCCTACTTCTGCACCTATTTTCTATGTTTCTATGTTTCTATGCTTTCTTAACCGCCTGCTGTACCTGCATGCCAACCTTCAATGACTGATGTACCATGACACCCAGGTCTCGTTGCACCTCCCCTTTTCCTAATCTGTCACCATTCCGATAATAGTCTGTCTCTCTGTTTTTACCACCAAAGTGGATAACCTCACATTTATCCACATTATACTTCATCTGCCATGCATTTGCCCACTCACCTAACCTATCCAAGTCACTCTGCAGCCTCATAGCATCCTCCTCGCAGCTCACACTGCCACCCAACTTAGTGTCATCTGCAAATTTGGAGATACTACATGTATGGATGTTATTTATAGTGACTGACAGAAGACATTTGATAAAGTCCTACATAAGAGACTGTTAACTCAGGTAGAAGCCCATGCAATTGATGGCAAATTATTGACCTGGTTATTGAATTATTGAATTGGCTGAGTGGCAGTCGACAAGCAGTCGGGTTAATGGGTAGGTACTCAAATTGGCAGGATGTGACTAGTGGTGTCCCGCAGTGGGGCCTTAAATAGTCACAGTATTTATTAACAACTTAAATGATGGCATAGAAAGTCATATATTCAAATTTGCCGATGACACAAAGATAGGCGGCATTGCAGGCAATGTACATGAAAGAATAAAATTACAAAGGGATATCGATAGATTAAGTAAACGGACAAAAATGGGTAATTTCACTTTTATAAATCCATATTGACTCTGCTCAATCATATTATGACTTTTTACGTGTCCTGTTACCATGTAATAATAGATTCTAGCATTTTCCCTACTAGTGATGTCTGGCTAACTGATCTGCAGTTTCATTTTTTCTCTCTCCCTCCTTTCTTGAATAAGGCGATTATGTTTTCTATCCTTCAATTGCAGGGAGCATTCTCGAATATAAGAAATTCTGGAATATCAAATCAGTGAATCCACTATCTCTTTATCCACCTCTTTTCGAACCCAAGGATGTCGGCTATCGGGTCCAGGGAATTTGTCAGCTTTTAGACCCATTAATTTCCCCAATATTATGTTCTTTATTAATAAAATTTCTTTAAGTTCCTCATTCCCTCCATACCCTTGGCTCCCCGCTGTTTCCGGAATTTTTTTTTGTCATCTTCTGTGAAAGCAGATACAAGTATTTGTTTAACGTCTTTGCCATTTTCTTATTCCCATTATGCTACTAAGATTGGCAGGAAATTTGAAGCTAACCTTGCTGGCATACGCACAAATATAAAAACGGGAGTAAATCTGTGTAAACAATTGAGGTCCAGGGAACGTGCCGAAGCTTTATCACATATTCCTTCTAGAAGTATGAAAATTAAAATTTCAACAAATTTAACTATCATTCATGCAAATTCAGGATTTCATGATTAAGAACATACAATTAGGGAAGCTATTCAATTTTTAAATTTTGATAGACAATACAGAGCAGCTTTGATGAGGGGATATATTTTAATGATGCTCAAAAAATTGCAATAACACAGTAGAAAAATGATTTTTCTTCCTACTGTGCCTGAAAATGTGATCATAATTTGATGAGAATCTCTGAAAATACGCATTGCAGAACATTTGTGAATAAGGCTCTGTAACTTGGGATGGAAGGAGATGGCCTTTCCTCCATCATCGGGTCAGAAGTGGGGATGTTCGCTGATGATTGCCCTGTGTTCAGTTATATTTGCAACTCTGGAGATAATGAAGCAGTCCGTGCCCACATGCAGCAAGATCTGGACAACATTCAGGCTTGGGCTGATAAGTGGGAAGTAACATTTGCACCACACAAGTGGCAGGCAATGACTACCTCCAACAAGAGAGAGTCTAACCACTTGATATTCAACGGCATTACCATCACAAAATTCCCCACCATCAACATCGTGGGGGGGGGTCACCATTAAACAGAAACTTAACTGTACAGCCACATAAATACTGTGGCTACAAGAGCGGGTCAGAGGCTGGGTATTCTGCGGCGAGTGTCTCACCTCCTGACTCCCCAAAGCCTTTCCACCATCTACAAGGCACAAGTCAAGAGTGTGATGGAATACTCTCCACTTGCCTGGATGAGTGCAGCTCCAACAACACTCAAGAAGCTCGACACCATCCAGGAGTAAGCAGGCCATTTGATTGGCACGCCATCCACCACCTTAAACACTCACTCCCTCCACCACCGGCGCACCATGGCTGCAGTGTGTACCATCTACAAGATGCACTGCAGCAACTCGCCAAGGCTTCTTCGGCAGCACCTCCCAAACCCACAATCTCTACCACCTAGAAGGGCAAGGGCAGCAGGCGCATGGGAACACCATCACTTCCATGTTCCCCTCCAAATCACACACCATCCTGACTTGGAACTATATCACCGGTGCTCCATAGACGCTTTCTCAAAATCCTGGAACTCCCTCCATAACAGAACAAGGGAGTACCTTCACCACACGGACTACAGTGGTTCAAGAAAGCTGTTCTCTGCAGCCGTGACAGGGAGGTCCAGAGGTTGTGTTGCCTGCCCGGTGCTAGGGTTAAGGATATCTCCTTGCGGCTGGAGAAGAACTTGGAGTGGGAGGGGGAGGATCCAGTTGTTGTGGCCTATGTAGGAACCAATGACATCGGTAGAACTAGAAATGAGGTTCGGCTGAGGGAGTTTGAGCAGCTAGGGTCTAAATTAATAAGCAGAACCTTAAGGGTAATAATCTCTGGATTAATACCTGAGCCACTCGCAAATTGGAATGGGGTCAAGCAGAGAGTTAAACGTGTGCCTCAAAGAGTGGTGTGGGTGGAAGGGGTTTCAATTCATGGGGCACTGGCCCCAGTACTGGGGAAAGAGGGAGCTGTTCCGTTGGGGCGGGCTCCACTTACCCGGGCTGGGACCAGTGCCCTGGTGAATCGAATAACTAGGGCTGTAGATAGGGCTTTAAACAAAAAAATGGGGGGGGGGGGCGGGGTAGGTGGTCAGGTGAGGAGAAAAGTAGATATCTAAAGAGAAAGGTCAATGCAATGGAGCAATGTAGCGATTTGTAAAAATAACCAGTGTGAGAAAGGAAGGGACAGAGAGTTTAATGGTAACACGGTAGCAGAGAATACGTTCAAAGTAGGAAATAATGGTAAAAAAATTAAATTAAGGGCTCTTTATTTGAATGCACAGATCATTCATAACAAGATCAATCTCTATCTCAAATAGAGATAAATGGGTTTGATCTAACAGCCATTACAGAGACATGCAAGGTGACCAAGGCTGGGAACTAAATGCTCCAGGGTACTTGACATTTCGAAAAGACAGGCAGAATGGTAAAGGAGGAGGTGGGGTGTAGCCCTGATAATAAAGGATGATATCTGGACAGTTTTGAACAAAACGTCATGGAACCAACCAGGGAACAGGCTATTTTAGATCATGTGTTGCGTAATGAGACACGGTTATTTAGCAATCTCATAGTAAAGGATCCTGAGGCAGAGTGATCATAATATGATGGAATTACATTTGAGAGTGACTTGCCTAAGTCCGAAACTAGAGTCTTGAACTTAAATAAGGCCAATTACGTAAGGTATAAAGGGTGAGTTGGCTAAGGTAGATTGGAAAAATAGATGAAAATGTATGGCAGTGGATAAGCAGTGGCTAGCATTTAAAGAAATATTTCAGAATTCTCGACAAAAATACATTCCATTGAGAAACAAGAACTACACAGGAAAAGTGATCCATCTGTGGCTAACTAAAGAAGTTAAGGATAGCATTAGGTTGAAAGAAGAAGCTTATAACATTGCGAAGAATAATAGTAAGCCTGAGGATTGGGAGCATTTCAGAAACCAGCAAAGGATGACCAACAAATTGATAAAAAGGGAAAAATAGACTGAGGAAACTAGCAACAAATATGAAAACAAATTTTAAGAGCTTCTACAAGTATGTAAAAAGGAAGAGAGTAGCAAAAGTAAACATTGGTCCCTTAGAGAGTGAGACCAGGAGAAATTATTATGGGGAATCAGGAAATGGCAGAAACATTAAACAAATATTTTGTATCTGTCTTCACAGTAGAAGATGCAAAAAGCGTAACTAAAATGGTGGGGAACCAAGGGTCTAATGAGGGTGAGGAATTTAATATAATTAATATAAATAGAGAAACAGTGCAAGAGAAACTAATGGGACTAAAAACCGACAAATCCCCTGGACCTGACGGCCTACATCGTAGGGTTCTAAAAGAGGAGGCTGCAGAGAGAGTGGATGCTTTGGTTTTAATTCTATAGATTCTAGAACGGTCCCAGTGGATTGGAAGGTAGCAAATGTAACACCGCTGTTCAAGAAAGGAGGGAGAGAGAAAACAGGGAACTACAGGCCAGTTAGCCTGACATCAGTCGTCGGAAAAATGCTGGAATCCATTGTTAAGGAAGTGGTATCAGGGCACTTAGAAAATCATAACATGACTAGGCAGAGTCAACATGGTTTTATGAAAGGGAAATTGTGTTTGACTAGCAGGTTAGATAAAGGGGAACCAGTGGATGTAGTATATTTTGACTTCCAAAAGGCATTTGCTAAGGTGCCACATAAAAGATTATTACACAAGATAAGGGCTCATGGAATTGGAGGTGATGTATTAGCATAGATAGAGGATTGGTTAATGGACAGAAAACAGAAAGTAGGGATAAACGGGTCTTTTTCAGTTTGACAGACTGTAACTAATGGGGTGCCGCAAGGATCAGTGCTGGGGCTTCAGCTATTTACAATCTATATCAATGACCTAGATGAACAGACTGAGTGTAATGTATCCAAGTTTGCTGACGATACAAAGCTAGGTGGGACAGTAAGTTGTAAGGAGAACACAAAGCGTCTACAAAGGGATATAGATAGACTAAGTGAGTGGCAGCAAGGTGGCAGATGGAGTATAATGTTTGAAATGTGAGGTTAGTAGGAAGAATAGAAAAACAGAATATTTTTAAAATGGTGAGAAACTTTTAAATGTTGGTGTCCAGAGAGATTTGGGTGTCCTAGATTGATTCCTGGGTTGAAAGGGCTGTCTTATGATGAGAGATTGTGTCGAATGGGCCTGCACTCTCTGGAGTTTAGAAGAATGAGAGGTGATCTCATTGAAACATACAAGATTCTGAGGGGGATTAACAAGGTAGATGCTGAGAGGTTGTTTCCCCCGGGCTGGAGTGTCTAGAACCAGGGGGCACAGTCTCAGGATAAGGGGTCGGCCATTTACGACAGAGATGAGGAGGAATTTCTTCACTCAGAGGGTTGTGAATCTTTGGAATTCTCTGCCCTAGAGGACTGTGGATGCTGAGTCTCTGAACATATTTAAGGCTGAGATAGTTAGATTTTTGGAGTCAAAGGGAATCAAGGGATATGGGGATCGGGCGGGAAAGTGGAGTTGAGGTCGATGATCAGCCATAATATTATTGAATGGCGGAGCAGGCTCGAGGGTCCGGATGGCCTACTCCTGCTCCTATTTCTTATGTACTTATATTCTTAAGTTCTTATATTCTGAAGGTGGCTCACTAACACCTTCTCCATGGCAATTAGAGTTGGGCAATAAATGTTGGCTTTGCTAGTGACGCCCACATCCCATAAACTAATAAAAAGAGATGCTTTCCAGATGAGGGATCGATAGACAATCATAAAAAAGTCAGAGATTTGGGTGTACTGTATTTGCATGCGAAAGTCACACCCAAAATTTTGCAATCTTTTCACTCGCATATTTGGTTTGTTCTCGATTACACGTATTGCTGGTATGCAAATACACAGCAATTCCGGGGCATAATCAATAAAGGTTTGATAGAATTGTTCTGATTTAAAAGTATCATCTCAACATGACTTCTGGTATAATGAACACCCGAAATACAATTTAAATAATAAATAAAGAGCAGAAAATGCAACGTTATGCACTTCACTGTCAAGTGGCTGAACGGATGAACAATGGGATATTTTTACTACCTGCATTGCTTGACTAACCACAATCTATCAGAGTACATTTCTTACATTCTGGCATACAGGAAGGAATGATATTACTTATGCATCATTTCTGAAATTCCTTATTTACCGTCTTCATTGCACCGCTAGATTATCCCAGGGGCTATAAAAACTAATTAGTAGACACCTGATAAGACCTTCAATCACCTGTGCACAGTTTTCTTATCTATACAGCAATTTAGCAGTGAAAGTGTTCCTTCTAAACAGGCGAAGCATAACTCAACTGCAGTTCAAATCTTTTAGCAGCAACATTATATTAAAAAGAGGCAAATAAGCATGACCAAAGTAAATGCAAATTACTCTTGTGCACAATCTTGATGAAATATGGGTAGAAAATACAGGCGTAAGCTGTAAATAAATTGCATTGAAAGGAGCAAATAAAAACATTTTCTTACTTAAAATTTGCATATTTACAGCCTGTCATGAGCCGAGCCGTAAAATAAAGTTGTTGCATAACAATGGGCATTTGTGATATGAAGTGTGCAGGATGGAAATCTGGAATTCATTCAGTACTTGGTTGTAATAAGAATATGAAATGCTATAAATACATAAATCTCGCTCCCCTTCCCACACAGATACTGCCTTTGCAAAGATTTCAACTTGATGTGAGTTATTTACCATGCAGCTAGTTAGCAAGATTCGCTGTTGACCTTTTGCTGAAACTGGAACAGCACCTGTTCATGACAAAACTTCTGGTTGGCAATTTTCAGCACATAAATTCACTTTCAGCATGGTTAAGTCACGACTGTCATGCAGCAGGAGCAGCAGATGTGATTTCAAATTACTTTTATGAATAACCTCACTGCTTCCACAAGCTGCACATATAGTACTGAGTTTAACAACTGGTATTAATACTCTGCTTGACTGAACGGTCTTTTATAGCAACTTTGTTTCTGACCCATTTTCAGTTAACTTCAGATGCTTGTGGTGCACCCAAACTTAGTTCAAATGAATTACAACACATTGCTACATGTAGGCAGATAATCATAGTGTATAATTTGATGCCTCTGGGCGAGCATACTGGAAAAGTTCCAATCCTTCTAGGATGTCTATATATTGTGCCTTATAATGTCATAATTTTTACATGAGATTACAACATATTATCCATTAAAATATGTTTGATTGGATAGGTTCAAAATCTTGTTTTATACCATGGATCCTTGCCAAAGGCATTGACAACAATTCAGAGGCACATAAATGCTGAACATTATATATGCCATATTATATATACACTCATCACTGCGATTCACTGGGAGTGCTAAATTTCAACAGTTAGGTCTATGTCGTTTTTGAGAGACAAAAACTTTGTGGGTAAGATATGTGAGCACAATGACTCCAGTGACAGGAAGCTGAACTGTTTCAATCTCTTGGCTCGTCAGGATCTCGGGAAGTGTCCAGCAAAATGTGATAATTTGGAAAATAAATGGTAGGATTGTCCCATGGGTATTGTAAAGAGTCATCATCATCATAGGCAGTCCCTCGAAATCGAGGAAGACTTGCTTCCACTCTTAACATGAGTTCTTAGGTGATTGAACAGTCCAATACGAGAACCACAGTTCCTGTCACAGGTGGGACAGATAGTCGTTGAGGGTAAGGGGAGGGTGGGACTGGTTTGCCGCACGCTCTTTCCGCTGCATGCGCTTGATTTCTGCATGCTCTCGGCGATGAGACTCGAGGTGCTCAGTGCCCTCCCGGATGCACTTCCTCCACTTAGGGCGGTCTTTGGCCAGGGACTCCCAGGTGTCGGTGGGGATGTTGCACTTTATCAGGGAGGCTTTGAGGGTGTCCCTATAACGTTTCCTCTGCCCACCTTTGGCTCGTTTGCCGTGAAGGAGTTCCGAGTAGAGCGCTTGCTTTGGGTAAAGTGTACTTGAACAGTAAATGTAGAATATTAACATCCAAGTTCTGTTCAAGTACTAATATCAATTCTCATTGTTTAAACGCACACATTTGCGGTGAATCCTAAATGAAGCCATTAAGTGAAATTTTTTTTTTAAATTTTAACATTTTAAGTAACTGAACATCTGAAATGTGCCACTTGACCAACATAAATTAAAACCACCTATGTAATTTAACAGAACGTAGAAAAAAAATCTAAAGGGAGAAGAAAGCTCACTTCACTGAGCCAGAAATGATAATGACGTTCTGAGGAGCTAGGCTGCAGTCACTTGTACAGAAATCAACCATCCAATCCCACAGGCTATAGAGCATTTGTGAAGAAGTAAGTGAGCAAGTAAGTGAAGTAACTGAGACCCTTGCAGAGACACCGGAGATCTCAAACAAATGAGACCTTATAATCCCATAATAGGTACCTGAACCTTTTGAACTGAAACAATGAGGAGAATTGCTGATGATACAGCACATCTTATGCTCGGTGTCACTGCTTACTTTTGCTTCTAAATAAATTACAATGGATTGTGTTACATAAAGCAGAGCTAATAACTTTGTGCATCATTGGATCATTACTTAGTAGCAAATTATTAACATTGAAGGGTAGATTTTCTAATACAGGTGCCATTTAATCTCAAATGGTTAGAAATTGATGCAACCCTCATCAGAAGTGAAGGGTGCTGACTGCACACAATTTTCCACACCGTCTGCTTGTAATCATAAATATTCATAGCTCCAGGTAAAGTTTTGAATGTATGAAAGGAGGTAATCTAGTGAAGGGAGTGGAACACTGTGTGAATTGGAAGGGATGTGGACTGTGACAAAAAGAAACAGGCGCAATATTGGCAGGGACTCTGTGGCGTCTGCCCAAAGCAGGAACCATTTTCCGGTTTGGGCCTCATTCAAATTCAGCTGGCAAGTTGTGAGTGCGAAAAGAGCACTCGGCTGTAATTCACCGGGTTTGAAATGGCCAAAAATCAACGAGCTACTACATGGAGGTCACATAAAGCATAATGGGGTTAAAAGCTAGTCTCATTCACAGTTAAATGGCCTAGTTTATTTTGATACATTAAAGACCCTAAATAAACATGTTTGTTCATGTATCCACAGGAAGGGCCAAGCTTGTCTCTTCAAATTAAAACATTTTGAGGGCTTTGTTTAAATATCTGTTTGATTCGCAGTTCCATTTGACTTTAAGAGAGGTATACTTAAATTTCCTCTGTCTACACAAATTTTGAAAAATATATCAGCCTATCTTGTTCCAACTGAACAGTCTGTCTAAAGTTGCCAGAGAGAGGCAGAAAGATAGAGAGACACAGAAAGAGAGAGAAAGAGGGGCAGAAAGAAAGCGAGTGGGACAGAAAGATAGAGAGAGAGGCAGAAAGAAAGAAAGAGAGAGTTAAGACAGAGAGATGATCAGCAACATACTAGCGCAGAAAATAATATTCAGTGACCCTGTATCCAATGCAGTTTACGTTGCAATTTAGCAAAACAGACATGACTTTGTTATTTTCTCTCTTCAGAGGTGCACTGGTAACATCAGAGCCTTACTGAATCTTAGCCATTTACTGTTTAATAAATCCATTTGGCAGTTCAAGCGTAAGCCATGATCTAGTTAATTCGAAGAGGATTACACGAGAGTGCGTAATGTAACCAGCAACCAATAAAAAGATTGTTTGATCCCTAGGCTCACAATGTGACCGAATCATTGGCCAGGCTAAGCCACACACTTGTTTTTGGGGAGTCATGGCAGCCTAAGGAGATGATCGGAGATGCTGAACTTGAAAAATATTTAAAGTAAAGATTCAAAATGCAACATGGACAATCAAATAGAAATGGCAGAAGAGGAGGACAGAATTCCTTGCAGCTTTAGTAAATGCTTAAAAGGAATTTCAACACCTTTGCTGTGGCTGAAGCAGCAGATACACAAGAGGTGATAGCCAAAACTAAATGAATGTAAACCTAATGTATCAGCATGAATTTACAGGCAAGTGATGGAACAAGCCAAAATCGGATCCCCTATTTGATGACTGAGGAAGTAGAGGTAGTCCTGAGGTTGTAAGAAAGGGTTAATTTGTTTGAAAGCTTGGCGACAGAATTTCTAACTAACTAACTAACTAATATAGTTAGCAGCTGTCGTGTAGCGAACATCAAAGTCAGCAAACTATATCCTGTTAGTGAAGCCGGAACAAACCTCGATTACAATGCTAGGAAGATATGACATGATCAGTGACAAGGGAAGCAAGTCTGGTACATGCTGATTGGATTACGCTGTGTGTAGTTCCACTTTCTGGTGTCGAAAGGATAAGTGCTCGAGGCTGTTTAATGAAGGATTGAGGTGAGAGACAAGAGGAAAGGAACAGACCTATCACGTAACATCAAGAGGCACATTTCTATCCAGGACGGAGCAGGTGATACACTTTCTGCTTGGTTCTGTAAACTATCGTTCTTGTACTGTAATGTCTTAAGTTTTACAAGTCTTAAATAAAGTATCACTGTATCCAATTGGAGTCGAGTCAAATTCCCTACAAGTGGTCCATTACTTAATTCTCTTGGACCTAATTCTTTCTGCATAATGATAAGTCTAAAAAATCTGGTATGATATAGTTGGCAGTTATGGTTTCAAATCCACAGTAACAGCAGCACTTATAACTTGGTTCAGTTATAACTACAATTACTACATCACAAGAACAAGGATGTAGGCAGGAATTTTCCCATTTGGGCGGGTCCAGTGCGGGCGGCCGGCATGGCGATCACAAAACGACTACATTATTAGGGCATGTTACCCAGCATGTTACCCAGCCCAATGAAATGGTGTGGGACAGGGGACGTAATTGATGGCACGTTTTCAGCCAGGATATTTAAAGGAGCCATGGTGACGTTGCATTTTAAGGTTCATCGAGGAGAGTGCAGTGCACTGCACAATTCCACTGGTGGCCAGACCAGCAAAGATGACTGTACAGAGGCAGAATGCTGCATGCAGCTTCTCCGATGACTCCCTCCATATGCTTGTGGAGGGAGTCAGAGCATGCAGGGTGGTCCTCTTTCCAGCAGACCAAGTCAGCACGGCTCTAAATTGCAGAGATGTTATCAGCAGGACCTGCGTGCAGTGCCACAAATGTTTCATTGATCTTGTTAGATCAGGAAAGTTGAGTCCAAAGCCACACTCACCTTCATCCTGCTGTGCCACTCATCACATCCCCATCATTCTGCCTTCCCTACCCTACTCCTGCACATCCTTACTCACACCAACTTACCTTACACCTCCACCCATCCCTCTCTCTCGATCTATATGATCATATCTCCACCTCACGAGCCACCCCTCACACTCACCCTCATTCAAATGCAATCATACCAACTTAACAACACACCAGATGGCCATTTGGAATTGCCACCCCCTCCATCATAGTCACCCTCTGCAGATGTAACCCATCCATTCCTTACACTCACTCCATCACTTTCACTCAAGCTCCTTGGATAGGTTAGGTGAGTGGGCAAATGCATGGCAGATGAAGTATAATGTGGATAAATGTGAGGTTATCCACTTTGGTGGTAAAAACAGAGAGACAGACTATTATCTGAATGGTGACAGATTAGGAAAAGGGGAGGTGCAAAGAGACCTGGGTGTCATGGTACATCAGTCATTGAAGGTTGGCATGCAGGTACAGCAGGCGGTTAAGAAAGCAAATGGCATGTTGGCCTTCATAGCGAGGGGATTTGAGTACAAGGGCAGGGAGGTGTTGCTACAATTGTACAGGGCCTTGGTGAGGCCACACCTGGAGTATTGTGTACAGTTTTGGTCTCCTAACCTGAGGAAGGACATTCTTGCTATTGAGGGAGTGCAGCGAAGGTTCACCAGACTGATTCCCGGGATGGCGGGACTGACCTATCAAGAAAGACTGGATCAACTGGGCTTGTATTCACTGGAGTTCAGAAGAATGAGAGGCGACCTCATAGAAACGTTTAAAATTCTGACGGGGTTAGACAGGTTAGATGCAGGAAGAATGTTCCCAATGTTGGGGAAGTCCAGAACCAGGGGACACAGTCTAAGGATAAGGGGGAAGCCATTTAGGACCGAGATGAGGAGGAATTTCTTCACCCAGAGAGTGGTGAACCTGTGGAATTCTCTACCACAGAAAGTTGTTGAGGCCAATTCACTAAATATATTCAAAAAGGAGTTAGATGTAGTCCTTACTACTAGGGGAATCAAGGGGTATGGTGAGAAAGCAGGAATGGGGTACTGAAGTTGCATGTTCAGCCATGAACTCATTGAATGGCGGTGCAGGCTAGAAGGGCCGAATGGCCTACTCCTGCACCTATTTTCTATGTTTCTATGTTTTCTTTCCCTCCTTACAGGAAAAAACAGCCCACAATAAGAGGGTGAAGGAGAGAGCTGGTGGTGGAACCCCATCAATGGCCACCCTCACAACAGCAGAGGAGGGCGCGCTGGAGCTGTTGGAGCCGCCAAGCATCCTGGAGGTGGGAGATGGAGAGAGGGAAACATCTCAATAACCTGGTAACAGTATTACATATCATACAGCTACATAGCATACATCAGTCACTCATATGGGGACCGGTGTCAGCAGCCATTGAATGGTCAGCATGTGTGTTGTGTATGGAGAAAGAGTCAGACTGGATACTGTGAGCTCAAAGTAAAGTATGACCGTAGTCTTTTATTGCAGGTCTCCAGAGTGCCTCTCCAAACTGTGAAGCCTCCTTAAATACCTGTGCTCCCAAGAGATTATGGGATCCCTTGGGACTCCAGGGGATGAGCCCTCTGGTGGCTGTACAGAGTAAATACAAGTGCACATATATAACAATGTGCATAAGGGCATCTATACCCAATCTACATATGACATATCAAACTCATCTCTTTCCTCTTCCACAGGTCCATCAAGAGCCCCCTCAACTCTCCAGGAGGAAGAGGAACTCGACTCCTTAGAGGAGCCTCCAGCTTCTGAGGGCGCCCCATCACCAGACATAAGCGCACCCAGTGCCAACACAGAGACGCAAATCTTGGTGTGTCCCTCATGAGATAGAGAAGTGTTGACGCTAGATCCATTACAGGTCATAAGTGAGCAGGTACAGATGGTGGAGACAAGGACAGCAGTGGAGACTCCTCGTAGGAGGGCGCAGGGCTCTCCCAGCTCTGTTCAGCTGCATGCACTAACAAGTGCGATGTCTGCAAATGTTCAGAGAATGGAGGAGTCCATCTCCAACATGAGCATCACTGTATCGCAGGCGATTGCGACTGTAGGCTTCTCCATGGATAGGATCGGCACCAACATGAAGCGGCTAATTCAACACTCACAGGAGCACATAGTCTCTATGGAGCATAGATAACTATCTATGGAGGATAGATGACCATTTATGGAGAATAGGGGGCTGAGGCTCATAGGCCTTCTCTCTATGAGGAATGTCAGTGTATATGTGAGTCCTCATGGCCCCACTGATGTGCAGCAAGGTGCTCTCCAGCTCCTTGCGAGCAGGGAAGTGCGGGTGCCCCATGAGAGGGATGATGGTGAGAGGGGACATGGAAGTGGGGCTCCTCTCAAAGTGCTCCCCATTGCCACCCCCTCAGTCAGAGCCCCAGTTGCCTCCCCGGACAGTGATGGCTGAGTCTGCCCGTGAAGAGTCGCAGGAGGAGCAGAATTTGGCAGGGCCCTCACATGGACGTCCAAAATCCATAGGACGTCCGCCAAGAGTGTCTACGCAGTCGCAAAATGGAAGTGAGCAGCCTGCCTCTGCCTCTGGTGAAGCCACAGAGGTAGCACCTTGTCGAAGAGAAAAATGCCACACAAGTAGATTCACAAGGGAAGCCACTTGGGTGTTTCATTCCATGTTAATGTGAAGTTTCAGTTAATGTCATGTGAAACATAAATTTATTTATTTTCAAAACTTTCTGGTCTTGGATAAATTTGTGTACATCTTTGGAAGTGGCTCAGCTAGTTTGAGTGAAAAGTCAGACGTAACGTTACCTCCAGCAATGATGGTGACTGTGAAAGGATTGGATTGGTCATTGTAGGGATGCTTTATGGTATTGCTTTGGGGTGTTGCCAATCTGGCGAAGCATGTGGCAGCCGTATGGGTGTACGGCATAAAGTGAAGTAAATCTGGCCACGACCAGGCCATCCCTGGCCCTCCCGGGCAGCAATGTGCTCGAGTGCTGGTACCATCTGCACCACAGCTTCCTCTAGCTCCTGCTCCTTCCAGCTGATGCTCCTCCTCCTTTTGCTCCTCCTCCGCAGACCTTGTGCACTCAGTGCCTTGTTCCTCATGCAGCTCCAATCCTCTGTGCTGCGCTATGTTATGCAGGGTGCAGTGATTCTGTAGTCCCAGGCTAATGCGTACTGAAGGGCTCCTCCAGATCTGTCAAGGTATCTGAAACGCATTTTCAGCTTGGCTATTGTTTGCTCTATGACACATTTGGTGGAGATGTGGCTTTCATTATTTCAGTACTTGGCCTGCTCAAGGGTGCCTTGAGCCATGTCTTCAATGGAGAGCCCTTGTCTCCAAGCAGCCAGCCGGAAAGTGTGTTTGGAAAAGCAAAGAGCTGAAGGAGGGTGGACTGGCGAAGGATGAACGAGTCAGGGCAGCTACCAGGGAATATGCCACCCACATGCGAGATGATCTTCCTATGGTTGTAGACGAGCTGCACATTGAGGGAGGGACTCCAGGGTGATGATGGGGTGCCCTGATGGTCACGTGTGTGCAGTCGATGATGCCCTACACCCGTGGGAAACCAGCCAGAGCGGCAAAGCCTAGCGCCCGCTCAGTAACACTGCTGTCATCAGCGGCAAGGTTATTGTAATTGGCTGACTTGTCAAAGAGGGCATCGATTACCTGTGTGATGCATCTGTGGGTGACCGACTGTGAGACGCCACAAATGTCTGCTGCAGATCCCTGGAAGGAGCCCGAGACGAAGAAGTAAAGGACACTGCAAACTTTGACAGTCACTAGTGCGGCGCGTTCACCTGCTCCTCTGAGCTGCAGGTCCTGCTCCAGCAATCTGCAAATGTCTGTAACGACCTGGCGTGATAGCCTGAAACTCTTTGGCACTGTTGCGCCGTCATGTTGAGGAAGCTCATCCTCTGCCTGTGTAAGTTGTGTTGGGGGTATCGCCTCCGGTGCAGTTCAGCCCTGCACTGATGCCCTCTGTCCTGTGGAGTTTCAGGGCGTTGAGGAGAAGGTTGGTGGTGTTGTTGTTGTTGGTGCTGCTGGTGTGCCTGGTGCTGCTGGTGTTGGGGCTCATCTTGGCTGATTCTGAGGACCAAGGTGGGACAGTAAAAACGGAACCCATGCTGATGGAAGAGACGGCAGATCATGTAGCGTTGATGGAGAGAGAGATTCTTCCAATGAGATGACACTGGATGGAGACTTTGATGGAAAGACTTGCAACCTGCAGAAACCTCAATCTGTGCCAGAAATCTAGTCAGCAACAGCTTCTGCCTGACAAAAGTGATCAGCTGTCAGTTGGAAATTTTTATACGAACATTTGATGCTGTCAAATAAATCAACTGGAGCAATGGCCATTCAACTCCCACCTCAGGCTGACAGACATAGTTCCTGAGCTGCGTGAATGCTGTGGCCATGCAGGGAAATTTGAAATGTAGCAGGGAAAATGGCTCTTTACTGTCTGAAAACAAGCTTATAATGAGAACAATTAAGTCGCCCGCCTCTGCCGGTCTGATCACTGCCGCACCGGCAAACGTGCGTGGGTGTGGGATGATCATGGATTCCCGGCCCGTTCTGACATTTTTCAAATTTCCCACCCGACCGGCCTCCATTCCTGCCCGTACGCATGCCAGAAAATTCCGGCCATAGATGTACAGAGAAATAACATGACATCCTCAGCAGAGAAAGAACAAAGAACCTTTGGGAGATTAAGGTGGTAGCAAAAGGCATTAAGATTCACTAAACATTTCAAATCAAAAAGAAGCGGTTATCAATGAAGGTAATCAAATATCAGGATGCATCTCAAGCACACTGAATACAAGTTGAAACAAGTCAATCCAGTCTTACAGAGCACTTTGGTGAGGCCACATTTGCAATAGTGTTTGCAGTTTTGGAAAGACATTGATTGGGTGAAGCCGTTTCGGACAAGGACAATGGGGTGATTCTTCGAGTTGGGACTCGAAGCTAAGAAGCTCAATTTAGTTTAATTGCAGAAAAGAGGGTTCATGGAGAAACATGAACCAAGTCTTTATAAATGATATGAGCAAAAATAATATAGATAAAACAGGTGATTTTACCGCACTGTGGGCATTGAATTGGATATGAGTGCCAAATAAACAAGCCTCAAGCAAGGCTAGAGATGAGAAGAAAGGTGTCTTTACTCATTAAGTAGTTGATATTTGGAACAGATTGCCAGCAAAAGCAGTTAACACAGTACAGATTAACTTGTTCTAAAAGATACTGATAAATATCTGTTTAGGGATATGATTGAAGGTTACAAGGATAAGTAAGAACAGAGATAATTAAATTGTTCATGAAACACAACATTCCCCATAGCAAGAAATCTCATCTGCAAAAAACAATCAACTTGGGTTGAATAATGGACATGTGGGGATTAATAGATATTCTGCAGTTTTGTTTGATAACCTTTTGAGGGTAAAGAAGCAATTTTAAGGAACTTTTGTTGGAGATTAAGTGGGATAGAGTCTGTGATTGGACAGGTTGCACATTGTCAGTAGAGAGAGCAGGCTCAATGGGCTGAATTAATTTTTCTTATTCTATACTTTTCAATGTTTTTCACTAACATAGAGATGTAGAAACATAAAAAATAGGTGCAGGGGGAGGCCATTTGGCCCTTCGAGCCTGCACCACCATTCAATGGACCCAAGTTTCGGGCCGCGCCTAGAACGGCGCAGCCCTGACCTGGACGCCCGTTTTTCGCGCCACAAAGTGCGCCTAAAAAAAAGCTTACCGATTCTCTGGCTCCCTGCTGGTCCTCTGGAGCTGGGCGCGGCGCAGCACGAGCTGTGGGGGGCGGAGCCAGGTCCCTGCGCTGAAAACAGTGCCGGGACCTCTGCACATGCGCGCTACAGTGGGCGCGCATGTGCAGTAGCTCCAGGCGCCCGAAACTGTGTGGGAGGGGCCCGAAGCACACAGCCCCTAGCCCTGGCCGAATGGCCTCACTATGGCTGCGTGGATAAGGTTCCTCCCACGCCCTGCTCCTGCTTCCTCCCAACTGGGACCCGACCCGACTTGACTTCCGCTCCGCACCCCCCCTCCCACCGGACCACGCCCCCACCCGACCCGACCTCCCCCCCCCCCTCTGATGCCCCCCCCCCGACCTCCGCTCCCAACCTCTCCCTCCCCCTCCCCCGACCGACACGCGCTCCCCCCGACCCGCGCTCACAACCCCCCGGACCCCGGACCCGACGCCACCTACCTGTCAATCCGGTAAGTCTAAGCTCGAAGTCTTGGGCCCGGCCCGTTCAGCCTCCCTCTCCTTTCTTTCTTTCTCTCTCTCTCTCTCTTCCCCCTCTTCTCTCCCCCTCCCCTCCATCCCCTCTCCCCCTCCCCTCGCTGTCAGAAACACAGACACTGACAGAGAGTGAGAGACACACAGACAGACAGACAGACAGAGAGATAGAGACACTGACAGAGACACACTGGGGGGGCGGGGGGTATCCCAGCATGCTGTTGGAGGACTCCCGGTGCTGCAGTCGGTCAGTAGAAAATGTTTTATTTATTGATTTTTTAAAAAAATATATTTTTTATTAATGTTTTTTGATTGATTTATTGGTTGATTGATTGATGTATTTATCATTTATTATTGATGATGGCTCTTTTTGTAAAACTGAAGTGTTTAATGTTTGTAAACTTCCCTTTGAACCCCCCCCCCACCATTCCTTACGCCTGATTTGTAACCTACGCCTGATTTTCTAAAGTGTAGACAAGGTTTTTCGAGCGTACAAAAATCTACACTTACTCCATTCTAAGTTAGATTGGAGTAAGTTTTCACTGCCTAAACTTTCAAAACGGGCGTAAGTGCCGGACACGCCCCCTTTTGAAAAAAAAAATCTGTTCCAAACTGAAACTGTTCTAACTGACTAGAACTGGAGCAAACTAAATGCTGAGAATTGCAATTTCTAAGATACTCCATTCTAAACCAGTTGCTCCAAAAAAACAGGAGCAACTCAGGCTGAAACTTGTCCCCAATATGATCATGGCTGATCATTTTTGCAACTTCAGTACCCCATTCCTGCTTTCTCTCCATACCCCTTGATCCCTTTAGCCCTAAGGGCCACATCTATCTCTCTTTTGAATGTATCGAATGAACTGGCCTCAACAACTTTCTGTGGTAGAGAATTCCACAGGTTCACAATTCTCTGAGTGAAGAAGTTTCTCCTCATCTCGGTCCTAAATGGCTTACCCCTTACCCTTAGACTGTGACCCCTGGTTCTGGACTTCCCCAACATCGGGAACATTCTTCTTGCATCTAACCTGTCCAATCCCATCAGAATTTTATATGTTTCTATGAGATCCCCTCTCATTCTTCTAAACTCCAGTGAGTAAAAGCCGAGTCGATCCAATCTGTCTTCATATGTCAATCTTGCCATTCCGGGAATCAGTCTGGTGAACCTTCGCTGCACTCCCTCAATAGCAAGAATGTCCTTCCTCAGATTAGGAGACCAAAACTGTACACAATATCCCTCAACTTTAGGGATAAATTCTAAGACCAAAACAGGAAATGAATGTAGAACAGGAAACTTGTGAAGTGCAGTGCAACCCAGTCAAGTGACAGACAGTCGAGCTTGCAAAGTTACATGATTAACGCATATGGTGTTGTGTACACAGGAAATCAAAGGTACCACTGCAGGATTGCATGGTGTATTGGAATGTTACTTGCCAGTCTTCACACTGTGTTGCATGTTGGCCCAGCAAATATTCAGAATAACATCACATGGTCTCAATCAGGTGACCAGTCAGAGAGCTTTGGATAACTGAAGTATGTTTTGTATCAAACGATTCCTGATGCAGGCAGCTTGTAGCAAAGCTTGTGGCCAGGAAGACCTGGTAGAGATGGGTCTTTCCAACTGACAGCTTTATAGTATCCCAGCAAACTTACGTTGGAGGTGAAGTGTAAGTGATTTTGCATTTGGTGGTTTCGAATCACCCATCTTACAGCAGTTCTGGACACCAGAATTATAGTCGTGAACAGTAATATACTGTCATAGACAGATCTTTTTGGTCTCAACCGTCACAATGCTTTTATTCAAGTTAAAGCACACACCTGCACCCCGTAAAAACACACCCTGGTAGTGTAATACAAACAAACACAGTACAACATACAGTCTGGCCCGTCTAAACAGGCCCCCTAACGCAACATACCCACGTCTAAAACACCCCTGCTCGGATTCAAAATTGCACCACTGAAATTTGTCCAACAGAATTTGCGTACGGTTACAATCCGTGCAAAAACCTCCCCACTAAAACCCCTAAGACTTGGTTGGGACACACGACAGCCTTTCACACTATGCGGTGGTTTTAAAGATGTGCGGGTTGGGATAAATGCTCACCAATTACCCCTCTGGCTTACTCGCTGCTTCTCCCGATGAGGCGCATCTTCTGGGTCTTCAAGTCCAGTCTCAAAGTCAGCTTCCCAGTCGAAGTAGCGAGGCTCTCCGATGGGAGTGTTCTGTCCTTGTGCATTGAATGAAGCAAGCAGGCACAGAAGATTGGAGAGAGAAAGAGATGGCATCCAAAACTGCCGTCTCTGATACATGCAAAAATGCTTCTTCTCGCGCCAAAAGTTCGACTGTCCTTCCCTTGAGGCTGTGCAACTCAAAAGCAAAATGAAGTCTCTGGCCTGTTCCTTTGTCAACTGTGCTGTACCTCGATGTGTGGCTCCGATGAGTCTCTGGTCGAATAGCTTTCCTTTGTCTTTCAGTGGCCTGAAACCCGGCCACTTTACTTAATGTCTTACTGATTGCAAGACAAAAGGCCATATCCATCAACCATTGCTGACATTGATTCCTTGTCCACCTGATGTGTGTTCCTGTGGGGCATGTTTGGACCAGCCGCACGTCAGAGCTGTCTGCTCTCTGCAGTAAAAGAAAATGTGTCCATGCTATTGTGTCCCTAACACAGATGAGACTGCACACAGGGAGGTTAAAGTAACAGTGACCTCAGTCTTTATTAAGACACTCCAGAGTGAGGAACAGGCCTTAGGGGCCGGCTTATATACAGTGCTCCCAAGGGATGCTGGGATCCCTTGGGACTTCAGGGGATGCGCTCCCTGGTGGCGGAACATGGGAGCGCGTGCTTTACAGATACACAACACATGCAATGTCCAAAACTTTGAGTTTTTGCTGTTGATGGTTTCGCTGAATCTTACAGAAGGCAGCTGTGTGAGACCCACACTTCAGGAGATAGCGTCAACCTTCTTCTTAGGCTGTCCCCCCGGAGTGAGGATGACTTCACAGGTCTTAACTCAATATTAAAGCAGGTTTAAATAGGCCACTACTCAAAGATGTTGTGGCACAAAACCAGTAAACTGTCCTCTGAGGAAGAATGTGACTCAGTTAGCGACAACAGTCAGTGGTGCCGTGTCATTTCAAAATCAACAACTTGTATTTATATAGCGCCCTTAACAGAGTAAAATGTCCCAAGGTGCTTCACAGGAGTATTTTGAGAAAAAACAATTTCTATCGCAGAGTTTTCCTTTAGCTGCTAAGAAAGCCCAGATGACAGCCTCTACCACTAGCCATACTACCAGTGGTTGGGCACAGGGAGCGTGTCACAGGATATGAGCGGAGATGAGCATATGAGGAGTACACAGCCCACAATTAGGAAAGATTAGGAAAAGGGGAGGTGCAACGAGACCTGGGTGTCATGGTACATCAGTCATTGAAAGTGGGCATGCAGGTACAGCAGGCGGTGAAGAAGGCAAATGGCATGTTGGCCTTCATAGCGAGGGGATTTGAGTATAGGAGCAGGGAGGTGTTGCTACCGTTGTACAGGGCCTTGGTGCAGCCTCACCTGGAATATTGTGTTCAGTTTTGGTCTCCTAATCTGAGGAAAGACATTCTTGCTATTGAGGGAATGCAGCAAAGGTTCACCAGACTGATTCCCGGGATGGCAGGACGGACATATGAAGAAAGACTGGATCGACTAGGCCTGTATTCACTGGAATTTAGAAGAATGAGAGGGGATCTCATAGAAACAAATAAAATTCTGATGGGATTGGACAGCTTAGATGCAGGAAGAATGTTCCCGATGTTGGGGAAGTCCAGAACCAGGGGTCACAGTCTAAGGATAAGGGGTAAGCCATTTAGGACCGAGATGAGGAGAAACTTCTTCACTTCGAGAATTGTGAACCTGTGGAACTCTCTACCACAGAAAATTGTTAAGGCCAGTTCGTTATATATATTCAAAAGGGAGTTAGATGTGACCCTTATGGCTAAAAGGATCAAGGGGTATGGCGAGAAGGCAAGAGTGGGATATTGAAGTTGCTTGATCAGCCATGATCATATTGAATAGTGGTGCAGGCTCGAAGGGCCAAATGGCCTGCTCCTGCACCTATTTTCTATGTTTCTATGTTTCTAATTAGTAAAACCGCAACTTTTAAAAAGGGCACATTATACATATTAGAACCTCAACTTTGTGAGTCAAAATCAGCCACTTGCCCTTGGCAGGGATTACCTGCACCTATAGAGGCAGAATGGACCTAGCTGCATGTTGCTGGGTTCGATGAACAATGGTGGTGGAGAATCCAACCAGCCAACCGAAGGGCTGCTGCTTGCTGTTAAATGCAAGGATCATTTTTGGTGGGACAAAGAAATGTTTTATGCCATAAGAAATAAATGTGAGGAGAAATACAGGGAAAAAGTGGTGAGTTTGCTGATGACAGCTTAGAATTCCTGCTGCAGCCAAGGAGTTGTTGAAGGGCACCATAGTGTGAAGGCTGAGGAACCAGCTGCCAGGCTGGAGATAGCCTAAGGTGTAAATGCAATTGCCCAGGTCTATCGCAGCTGGGAGCAAAGGAAAACCTTTCCTGATATCAGAAGGAGGGCCAAGATAAGTGGAGCCACCTTTGCACACATGTCTCCAATGTCCGAGCAGACATGGCACAAAGCTCACGTGCACTCGCAAGAAAGCAGCATGCAAATCATTTGACGCAACTATTCACCTTTTCTACACACCCTTTGATTACCAAAAGACTGCATGGCGCACTTGTGGTGGGGTACACAAATAATATGCACTGTAACAACTCAGAAGATCCAACATGAGATGAGGAGAAATGTTTTCACTCAGAGGGTGGTGAACCTGTGGAATTCTCTACCACAGAAGGCTGTGGAGGCCAAGTCACTGAATATATTTAAGAGGGAGAAAGATAGGTTTCTAGAAACAAAAGGCATCAAGGGGTATGGGGAAAAAGTGGGAATATGGTGTTGATATAGAGGATCAGCCATGATCAGACTGAACGGTGGGGCAGGCTCGAAGGGCCGAATGGCCTACTACTGCTCCTATTTTCCATGTTTCTAACAATATTGCTGCATTGCAATGCATCTTTTGACTGCTTTTGAGAGAATACTGTCCACAATCAATGTCAGGGTGCACACGTCGGAGCGGAACCAGCTGAATGGAAGGATTATTCCAGATTTAAGAATATGATCTTGGGAATTTTCCCAATGAGAAGGTCAGCATCTTTCTCACACATCTTTTTTAACGGAGTGACTGCTGCCAACGAACCAGAAGCTGAGCGTGTCAGATCCCACATTTGAAAAAGTAACGTTCACCACAACAGACAGGAGCGGAGAAATGCTGAAGCACATCACTGATAAAGTTTAATTAATGTTACTGTGCTTGGATTAATTTAACTTTGTTTCATCAATGTTACTATAGTTTGATTAATGTTGCTAGGTTGGTGGTGATTTTGACAGTTTCAGAACCGCTGTCTCGAAGGATAAACAACAACTTTTAAAAATAAATTCATAGTTTGAACTTTATTTAAAATTAATGGTTCTGACAGAATGATCAAAATCTGCTTCTTTATTCCTCATCTTGGGGAGTCCGGGGACAACAAACAAAAAAGCCGACTGGAACTGCACATGTGCAACTACTTCCGGCTGATTGGCAGCAGACACGTCTCATATTTGTTCCCAGAGTGCAGTGGACACATCAAGGTGAGACTTGTCTGTGCCACTCCCCCAATGGGAAAGAGCCATACTCTGCCCCTTTGCATGAGATTGGAATTCTGATACAGCAAGGTAGCAAATTACGATCTCACATGGGACTCCCACCAACAAAATTGTCTCTCCTTCAGTCGGTCAACAGTGAAGCCAATCTGTGGGGCATTAATACAAACTGAATAGCATATTAAATAAAGATTTTGCAGGTCTTTTTCTGTGAATAACAGAAACACATTTGAAGCAAATCAGATGTACTGAAAATATACCTGAACACACAGCTGAATGCACATAAGTATGTCAGTCAGCATAGAAACATAGATACATAGAAAATAGGTGCAGGAGCAGGCCATTCAGCCCTTCTAGCCTGCACCGCCATTCCATGAGTTCATGGCTGAACATGAAACTTCAGTATCCCCTTCCTGCTTTCTCGCCATAACCCTTGATCCCCCGAGTAGTAAGGACTTCATCTAACTCCCTTTTGAATATATTTAGTGATTTGGCCTCAACTACTTTCTGTGGTAGAGAATTCCACAGGTTCACCACTCTCTGGGTGAAGAAGTTTCTCCTCATCTCGGTCCTAAATGGCTTACCCCTTATCCTCAGACTGTGACCCCTGGTTCTGGACTTCCCCAACATTGGGAACATTCTTCCTGCATCTAACCTGTCTAAACCCGTCAGAATTTTAAACGTTTCCATGAGGTCCCCTCTCATTCTTCTGAACTCCAGTGAATACAAGCCCAGTTGATCCAGTCTTTCTTGATAGGTCAGTCCCGCCATCCCGGGAATCAGTCTGGTGAATCTTCGCTGCACTCCCTCAATAGCAAGAATGTCCTTCCTCAAGTTAGGAGACCAAAACTGTACACAATACTCCAGGTGTGGCCTCACCAAGGCCCTGTACAACTGTAGCAACACCTCCATGCCCCTGTATTCAAATCCCCTCGCTATGAAGGCCAACATGCCATTTGCTTTCTTAACCGCCTGCTGTACCTGCATGCTAACCTTCAATGACTGATGTACCATGACACCCAGGTCTCGTTGCACCTTCCCTTTTCCTAATCTGTCACCATGGTTCTCTAATGGAGGAATGACTGAATTCCCTGTATGATATTGTCCAGTCGGCATCGTTGTAGTCTAATATCCTTCTCATGTTACATTTACCTGGCAGTGTTGCCACAGTTGTCAACTGTAACTTTGGTAGCAGCGTTGTAAGATAAATTTATGCTGACTACGGTATGCAGGCTCACTTCAAGTGCTAGTTTTGCCAGCTAGGTTGGAGGCCAGCACTGGCTGCTATTTTTTCCAGCACCGAGGCCGGGAATGTGATTTTTCACTTATTTTCCAGCAAGAGATTAACAGCCAGTGGGGAAAGTCAATGGACGGCCATCAAAGCTGTGACTGAGAACTTGCAAGCCATTTTGCACGCAGATATTGTTTTTAAAAATCTTTTTGTGTTGCCGCCAAAGCTGTAGATTGTGCCGTCAAACATAAAAGAGCCAGTTCCACTGAAAAAGCAACAAAGACAAAACTGAATCATTTCTATCTGATGTGGTCTTGTATCACAGAAAAGCGACATCAAACATTCTGGTCACTTCAGACACCATTGATTGAAGCAGAATGAAAGTGTCCTGGTCGCTACCTGATTAGTTGGAATTTACATGTTTAACAAGCCACTTGCACATTCCTAAAGTAAATCATCACATCACCACTGACACCTGGGAGTCCCTGGCCGAAGACCGCCCTCGATGGAGAAAGTGCACCCGAATGCTTTATGCGGAGAGCCTTCACGGCAAACGAGCCAAAGATGGGCAGCGGAAATGTTTCAAGGACACCCTCAAAGCCTCGCTGGTAAAGTGCGACATCACCACTGGCACCTGGGAGTCCCTGGCCAAAGACCGCCCCAGGTGGAGAAAGTGCATCCAGGAGGGCGTTGAGCTCTTCGAATCTCAACGCCGAGAGCGTGAAGAAGTCAAGCGCAGGCAGCGGAAGGAGCGTGTGGCAAACCAGTCCCACCCATCCCTTCCCTCGGTGACTGTCTGTCCCACCTGTGACAGGGTCTGTGGCTCTCGTATCAGACTGTTCAGCCATCAAAGAACTCACTTCAGGAGAGGAAGCAAGTCTTCCTCGATTCCGAGGGACTGCCTATGATGATGATGATGACACAAATGGTAAACTAACTACCCATCTTTGAGATGAGATGTTAAGCCTGGGCGTTATCTTCCTGTTCAGCTGGATCCATAGACATCATATCACTATTTGAAGAAGAGTAGGAAGTCAGGCAGTTCTCCCAGAGTCCTGATCAACTGTTCTCCCTCAACCAACATCACCAAAAAACAGATCATCTGGGTAATCATTCTTAAAGGACCTTCCTGTGCCTAGATTGCCACATCTGCTTGAAGGAGGTAGTTCAAAGAGAGAAAAGTTTGATCCATAATATTATAAATCTGAGTTATGAGAAAAGATTGTAGATGAATGCGTGGCTGGAGAGATGGTGCTCGTGGGAGGGCTTGAGATTCCTGAAGCATTGGGACTGTTTCTGGGGGAGGAGGTATCTATACAAGCCAGACGGGTTGCACCTCAACAGAGCCGGGACCAATGTCCTCGCAAGGGGAGTCACTAGTGTTGTTGGGGAGGGTTTAAACTAGCTTGGCAGGCAGATGGGACCTGAGAATAGATTCCTTAAGGAGAGAAGCAAAGCTGGAATTGGAATGCAGAAAAGTTGAAAGTGAATTTGGAAGACAGAGGAAACAAGGGCTAGAAAATAGACAACATGGGAGTTTGGCAGTGCTAAATAGTACATACTTCAATGCAAGGAGTATAGGGAATAAGGCAGATGAGCTGAGAGCATAGATAGACACTTGGGAGTACGATATAGCTATTACTGAGACATGGCTGAAAGAAGGGCATGTATGGCAGCTCAACATTCCTGGTTACAGGGTTTTCAGACAGGATGGAGCGGGGGAGGGAGGGGTAAAAAGGAGGGGGATCGCAGTATTGATTAAAGAAACAATTACAGCTGTGAGGAAGGATGATATGTAAAAACAATCATCAAATGAAGCCATATAGGTTGAATTGAAGAACAAAAAAGGGGCGATCACACTGCTGGAAGTGTACTATGGACCCCCAAACAGTCAGAGGGAGATGGAAGAGCAAATATGTGGGCAAATTTCTAAGAAGTGCAAAAATAGGGCAGTAATGGTAGGGGGATTTCAACTAGCCTAATATTGGCCCCAATTTTGCCCAGCTCAGGGCCGTTTTATCGGCACCTAGTGATTTATCTGGTACTGAGGTTTCATTGAAAGATTCCCCAATTATGGGGCGCCGCCGTTGACTACCTGTGCCAGAATGTTTGGTGCCATACATTCTGGCACTGATGGATGTTGAAAAGTACAATACCCGCATTTCAAGACATAAGGACAAGTTTCGTGATTTGCGATAGTTTAAAATCACCGCACAGACACTAAAGACATCGTAGGAAAATACCTTACTTGCAGTTAAAGAAAAACTGTACTGGCCCGCTCCTATCCCCGGACAAATAGACTCCCTGGCTATTTTAGATAAATTTATGGAACTTTATGTAACTTTAAAAATAAAACAAATAAAAGAAAACTTACTATTATTGCTACTCCTTTGATGATAGAACAGTGTACGCATTTGTTTACATTTTTTTATATTGTTTTACTGTGTATGCGCAGTGCTTTTTTCATTCTTTTTCCTCTGCACATGCGCGTTGTCCATGCGCAATGAGTCGGTCGGTTTAAATATTTTAAACGCATGCGCTGTGCGTTTCAGGCACACACTCTAATCTCCGCCCCCCGAGATTGACTCGAGTATCGCCGATGTGACAGGATGCCTATGTGTGCAGATAACTCGTTTTTTTTTTCAGCACCGATGGACCACAACGAAATGTGCGTACAGGTCGGTATACGCCTTTATTTTTTCTTGGTGAAAATTGGGGCCATTAACTGGGATAAAATGAATGTAAAAGGTATAGAGTGTGTGGAATTCCTAAAATGCATTCAGGAGAACTTTTTTTAGCCAATATGTAATAAGCCCAACAAGGGAGGAGGTGGTTCTGGACTTAGTTTTAGGGAATGAAGCTGGGCAGGTGGAAGTGGTATCAGTGGGAGAACATTTTGGTGCTAGTGATCATAATTCAGTTAGATTTAGGGTAGTTATGGAAAAGGACAAAGGGGGACCAGGAATAAAAGTTCTCAGTTGTGGGAAAGCCAGTTTTGATAGGCTGCCATTGGATTTAGCCACAGTGAACTGGAAACAGCTACTGTAAGGTAAATCAGTGTCAGAGCAGTGGGAGGCATTCAAGGAGGAGATCCTGAGAGTTCAGAGCAAGTATGTTCCCTTAAAGAAAAAGGGTGGGAATAACAAATCTAGAGCCCCCTGGATGTCAAGGGGCATACAGGTAGAATAAAGAAAAAAAGGAGGTTTCTGATAGATACCGATATAGAACTTAATACTGCAGAAACTCTAGAGGAGTATAGAAAGTGCAGGGGTACAATTCAAAAGGGAATTAGGAAAGCAAAGAGAGAGCACGAAAACATTTTGGCAACTAAAATCAAGGAAAACCCAAAGATGTTTTATGAATACGTTAAGAGCAAGAGGATAACTAAAGAAATTGTAGGACGTATTCAGGTCCAAATGAGGTAATCTGTGTGTGGAGGTGTAAGATGTGGGTATGATTCTCAGTGAATACTTTTCATCTGTTTTCACAAAAGAGAGGGGTGATGCAGACAATGAAAGCAGTGTGGAAGAGTATGAAATATTAGATGAAATAAACATAGTCAGAGAGTAAGTATTCAGGGGTTTAGCTGCTTTGAAAGTGGATAAATTCCCAGGCCCGGAGGAAATGTATCCCAGGCTGATAAGAGAAGCAAAAGAGAAAATAGCAGAGGCTCTGACCATCATTTTCCAATCCACTCTAGCTGCAGGTGTGGTGCTGGAGAACTGCTAATGTTGTACCTGTGTTTGCAAAGAGAGAAAGGGATAGACCGAGTATTTACAGGCCTAACCTCGATGGTGGGAAAATTACTGGAAAAAATTCTGAGGGACAGGATTAATCTTCTGTTAGAAAGACACGGATTAATCAAGGACAGTCAATATGGATTTGTTAAGGGAACGACATGTCTGACTAAATTGATTACATTTTTTGAGAAGGTGACTGTTATGTCTTGAATAAAGAGTCAGACCAGATACTGCAAGCTCAAAGTAAGATGTGACCGCAGTCCTTTATTACAGGTCTCAGAGTGCCTCTCCAGCCTGTGAGGCCTCCTTATGTACAGGTGCTCCCAAGGGATTGTGGGATCCCTTGGGAATCCAGGAGATGAGCCCTCTGGTGGTTAAACATGATATTTACAGGTTTACATATATAACAGTAACAATGAGGGTCGATGAGAGGAGTGTGTTTGATGTAATGTATATAGATTTTAGCAAGGCTTTTGATAAGGTCCCACATAGCAGACTGGTCACGAAAGTAAAAGCCCATGGGATCCAGGACCAAGTGGCAAGTTGGATCCAAAATTGACTCAAAGGCAGGAAACAAATGGTAATGGTTGATGGGTGTTTTTGTGACTTGAACGATGTTTCCAGTGGGGTTCCGCAGGGCTCAGTACTAGGTCCCTTGCTTTTTGTGATATGTATCAATGATTCAGACTTGAATGTAGGGGGTATGATTAAGAAGTTTGCAGATGATAATAAAATTGGCTGTGTGGTTGGTAATGAAGGAGAAAGCTGTAGACTGCAGGAAGATATCAATGAACAAGTCAGGAGGGCAGAACAGTGACAAATGGAATTCAATCGGGAGAAGTGTGAGATAATGCATTTGGGGAGGGCTAACAAGGCAAGGGAATACACATTAAATGGTAGGACACTGAGAAGTGTAGAGGAATAAAGGGTCCTTGAAGTGTAGGTTGACAGATCCCTGAAGCTGACAGGCCAGATAGATAAGGTGGTTAAGAAGGCATATTCAATACTTGCCTTTATTAGCTGAGGCATAGAATACAAGAGCAGTGGGGTTATGCTTGAACTGTATAAAACACTAGTTAGGCCACAGCTAGAGTACCGCGTGCCATTCTGGTCACCACATTACAGGAAAGATGTGATTGCACTAGAAAGGGTGCAGAGGAAATTTAGGAGGATGTTGCCGGGACTAGAGAATTTTAGCTTTGAGGAAAGACTGGATAGGCTGGGTTTATTTTCTTTGGAACAGAGGAAGCTGAGGGGACACCTGATTGAGGTGTATAAAATTATGAGGGCCCGAGATAGAGTGGCTAGGAAGGACGTTTTTCCCTTAGCAGAGGAGTCAACAACCAGGGGGCATAGATTTAAAGTAATTGGTAGAGGGGATTTGAGGGGAAATTCCTTCACCCAGAGGATAATGGGGACCTGGAACTCATTCCCTGAAAGGATGGTAAAGGCAGAAACCCTCACCACATTTAAAAAGTACTTGGATGTGCACTTGAAGTGCTGTAACCTGCAGGGTTACAGACCTAGAGCTAGAAAGTGGGATTAGGCTGGATAGCTCTGTGTTGGCCGGCACGGACACGATGGGTTGAAATGGCCTCCTTCTGTGCTGTAAATTTCTATGATTCTATGACTGGGGCTTTCCTTCCTTGAACGGAGGTGTCTGAGAGGTGATCTTATAGCGATTTAGATTTATAAGCTATTAAACGGCATGGTAAAGGTAAATTTTAACAATTACTTTAACAGACGAGAGTGGAACAAGGGGACACAGGTTCAAACTAGTAAAATATAAATTTAGGACTGATATCAGATCGTTGTTCTTTACACACACAGTGACCAACTCTTGGAACAAGCTCCCAGAGAGCTGTGCCGACAAAAACCCTGAAATCATTTAAGAATCTATAGGATATGGTCATCTTTCTGGATGAATGTACTAAGATGGGCCAAATGGCTTTCCTGATCCATAATTAATACATGAACAATGACTGCACTTGAAAATTAACTCACTTGTTGTGAAGTTTTTTTGTGGGTATCCTAAGGACATGCAACTTGCGGAAAAATGAAAATTCTTTCACGTTCTTTCATCAGAAAACTGTCGTTAATTGCTGTTGTTGACTTTGGAAAGTACATGTGCACCAGTGATTGTTAATTCACAATCAGACATGGTTGGCTGACAAGTCCTTGTATAATCATAAGATGGAGCCTGGAAGGAATGTGGAATGAGCAAAGGAAAGTAAAGTTCAACGGCAAAATTGTGATTGGAATATATTTTCACTCAATATAATTTGCATATTGATATGATGCCCATGGCATCGAGGAACATATAATGCCAGGTTGTGCATTTCAGATACGAGATCTTACATCAGGTAATTTGAGCTGGTGTTAAACTAGTGAAACGGGAGGTAATTATTATAAAAATTACTCTGGATGAGTGGAGCAGTTTTGAAACACATTTATATATGAAGAACATAAGAAATAGGAGCAGGAGTCGGCCATTTGGTCTCTCGAGCCTGCTCCGCTATTCAATAAGATCATGGCTGATCTGATCATGGACTCAGCTCCACTTCCCTGCCCGCTCCCCATAACCCTTTACTCCCTTATCGCTCAAACATCTGTCTATCTCCACCTTAAATATATTCAATGATCCAGCCTCCACAGCTCTCTGTGGCAGAGAATTCCATAGATTTACAATCCTCTGAGAAGAAATTTCTCCTCATCTCAGTTTTAAATGGGCGGCCCTTTATTCTGAGACCATGTCCCCGAGTTTTAGTTTCCCCTATGAGTGAAAATATCCTCTCAACATCCACCTTCTTGAGCCACCTCATTATCTTATATGTTTCATAAGCCTTTTATTAGACAGAAAAAAGACAGAGAGTTATAGTGGTAGGGGATCCTACTGTAACAGGAATAGATAGACGTTTCTGCGGCCGCAATCGAGACTCCAGGATGGTATGTTGCCTCTCTGGTGCAAGGTGTCATGGAGTGGCTGAGGACATTTTGAAGGGGGAGGGTGAACAACTAATTGTCGTGGTGCATATAGGAACCAACGATATCGGTAAAAAACGGGATGAGGTCCTACAAGACGAATTGAGGGAGCTAGGAGCTAAATTAAAAAGTTGGACCTCAAAAGTAGTAATCTCAGGATTGCTACCAGTGCCACGTGTTAGTCAGAGTAGGAATTGCAGGATAGCTCAGATGAATACGTGGCTTGAGGAGTGGTGCAGCAGGGAGGGATTCAAATTCCTGGGACATTGGAACCAGTTCTGGGGGAGGTGGGACCAGTACAAATCGGACGGTCTGCACCTGGGCAGGACCGGAACCAATGTCCGAGGGGGAGTGTTTGCTAGTGCTGTTGGGGAGGGGTTAAACTAATGTGGCAGGGGGATGGGAACCTGTGCAGGGAGACAGAGGGAAGTAGAATGGGGGCAGAAGCAAAAGATAGAAAGAAGAAAAATAAAAGGGGAGGGCAGAGAAACCCAAGACAAAAAGCAAAAAGGGCCACATTACAGCAAAATTCTGAAGGGGCAAAGTGTGTTAAAAATACAAGCCTGAAGACTCTGTGCCTCAATGCGAGGAGTATTCGTAATAAGGTGGACGAATTAACTGCGCAGATAGCTGTTTACGGATATGATGAAATTGGTATCACAAAGATATGGCTCCAGGGTGACCAGGGCAAGGAACTCAACATTCAGGGGTATTCAACATTCAGGAAGAATAGACAGAAAGGAAAAGGAGGTGGGGTGGCGTTGCTGGTTAAAGAGGAAATTAACGCAATAGTAAGGAAGGACATTAGTTTGGATGATGTGGAATCTGTATGGGTGGAGCTACGGAATACCAAAGGGCAGAAAACGCTAGTGGGAGTTGTGTACAGACCACCAAACAGTAGTAGTGAGGTTGGGGACAGCATCAAACAAGAAATTAGGGATGTGTGCAATAAAGGTACAGCAGTTATCATGGGTGATTTTAATCTACATATTGATTGGGCTAAACAAACTGGTAGCAATGTGATGGAAGAGGATTTCCTGGAGTGTATTAGGAATGGTTTTCTCGACCAATATGTCGAGGGACTAACTAGAGGGCTGGCCATCCTAGACTAGGTGATGTGTAATGAGAAAAGACTAATAGCAATCTTGTTGTGCAAGGCCCCTTGGAGAAGAGTGACCATAATATGGTAGAATTCTTTATTAAGATGGATAGTGACACCATTAATTCAGAGACTCTGGGCCCAAGTTTCCACATGATTTGCGCCTGATTTTTAGGAGCAACTGGTGGAGAACGGACTATCTTCGAAATCGCAATTCTCCACATTTTCCTTTCTGCAGTTCTAGTCAGGTAGAACAGTTCTACTTTGGAACAGAATGTTTTCTTCAAAAGGGGGCGTGTCCGGCCACTGACGCCTGATTTCAAAGTTTCCACAGTGAAAACATACTCCAAACTAACTTAGAATGGAGCAAGTGAAGATTTTTGTAGAACTGAAAAAACCTGTTCGACACATTAAAAAATCAGGCGCAGGTTACAAATTAGGCATAGGGAACGAGTGGGGTGGAAGGGAAGTCATTAAATTCTACAATAAATCCTTAGTTATACTTATACAAATATTATACAAATAAATCCAACCTGAATAAACATTTATAAGCAAAGAAAAGATTAAATAAACCATGTTCCTACCTGTGTGAAAGTTCTTCAGGCAGGCCTTTAGGAAGCGGTTTGCCGTCGGGACCGAAGGCTGAACGGGCCGGGCCCGAGATTTCGGGCAGGGCCCGTCCCCAGCACCAGAGGTAGATGGCATTGGGTCGGGTCGGGGAGAGAGGTTCGGTTCGGGTCGGCGGGGGAGGGAGGGAGAGAGGGGGAGGGAGGGAGAGAGGGAGGGGGAGAGAGGGAGAGAGGGAGGGAGGGAGAGAGGGAGGGGGAGGGAGGGAGAGAGGGAGGGGGAGAGAGGGAGAGAGGGAGGGAGGGAGAGAGGGAGGGGGAGGGAGGGAGAGAGGGAGGGGGAGGGAGGGAGAGAGGGAGGGGGAGGGGGAGGGAGAGAGGGAGGGAGGGAGGGGGAGGGGAAGGGAGAGAGGGAGGGAAGGAGGGAGGGAGAGAGGGAGGGGGAGGGAGGGAGAGAGGGAGAGAGGGAGGGAGGGAGAGAGGGAGGGGGAGGGAGGGAGAGAGGGAGAGGGAGGGGGAGGGAGAGAGGGAGAGAGGGAGGGGGAGGGGAAGGGAGAGAGGGAGGGAAGGAGGGAGGGAGAGAGGGAGGAAGGGAGAGAGGGAGGGAGGGAGGTCAGGTCGGGGTCAGGTCGGGGAGAGGGAGGTCAGGTCAGGGAGAGGGAGGTCAGGACGGGGAGGGGGAGGTCAGGTCGGATCCAGTCCGGGGGCGAGAGTAGAGTCGGGTCGAGTCGGGTGGGAGCGGGAGCAGCAGCGGCAGACGCAGACGGGTCAAGTCGGGTCAAGTCCGGTCGGGGTGGGGCGGGGGAGGGGAAAGCAGGAGCGGGAGTCGGCAGGAAGCAGGAGCTGGCCGTGGGAGGAGCCTTATTCACGCAGCCCCAGTGAGGCCATTCGGCCAGGGCTAGGGGCTGCGTGCTTCGGGCTCCTCCCACACAGTTTCGGGCGCCTGGAGCTACTGCACTTGCGTGCCCACTGTAGCGTGCATGTGCAGAGGTCCCGGCACTGTTTTCGGCGCAGGGTCCTAGCTCCGCCCCCTACAGCTCCTGCTGCGCCGCGCCGAGGGCCAGAGGACCTGCAGGGAGGTGGAGAATATGGAGGGATTTTTTAGGCGCACTTTGTGGTGCGAAAAACGGGCGCCCAGCTCGGAGGGGCGCCTGTTTCTTATCGTGTGGAAACTTGGGCCCTAGGGTCCTGAACTTAAGGAAAGGTAACTTCGATGGTATGAGACGTGAATTGGCTAGAATAGACTGGCGAGTGATACTTACAAAGTGTTGACGGTGGATAGGCAATGGCAAACATTTAAAGATCACATGCATGAACTTCAACAATTGTACATCCCTGTCTGGAGTAAAAATAAAACGGGGAAGGTGGCTCAACCGTGGCTAACGAGGAAAATCAAGGATAATGTTAAATCCAAGGAAGAGGCATATAAATTGGGCAGAAAATGCAGCAAACCGGAGGACTGGGAGAATTCTATAATTCAGCAGAGGAGGACAAAGGGTTTAATTAGGAGGGGGAAAATAAAGTATGAAAGGAAGCTTGCTGGGAACATAAAAACTGACTGCAAAAGCTGCTATAGATATATGAAGAGAAAAAGATTAGTGAAGACAAACATAGCTCACTTGCAGTCAGATTCAGGTTAATTTATAATGGGGAACAAAGAAATGGCTGACCAGTTGAACAAATACGTTGGTTCTGTCTTCACGAAGAAGACACAAATAACCTTCCGGAAATACTTGGGGACCGGGGTTGAGAAGGAGGAACCGAAGGAAATCCTTATTAGGCGGGAAACTGTGTTAGGGAAATTGATGGGATTGAAGGCCGATAAATCCCCAGGGCCTGATAGTCCACATCCCAGAGTATTTAAGGAAGTGGCCTGAGAAATACTGGATGCATTGGTGATCATTTTCCAACAGTCTATCGACTCTGGATCAGTTCCTTTGGACTGGAGGGTAGCTAATGTAACACCACTTTTTTAAAAAGTAGGGAAAGAGAAAACAGTTAATTATAGACCGGTTAACCTGACATGAGTAGTGGGGAAAATGTTGGAATTAATTATTAAAGATGAAATCGCAGCGCATTTGGAAAGCAATGACAGGATCGGTCTAAGTCAGCATGGATTTATAAAAGGGAAATCATGCTTGACAAATCTTCTCCAATTTTTTGAGGATGTAACTAGCAGAGTGGACAAGGGAGAACCAGTGGATGTGGTGTATTTGGACCACAAGAGATTGGTGTGCAAAATTAAAGCACATGGTATTGGCGGGAATGTACTGATGTGGATAGAGAACTGGTTGGCAGACAGGGAGCAGAGAGTAGGGATAAATGGGTCATTTTCAGAATGGCAGGCAGTGACTAGTGGGGTGCCACAGGGCTCAGTGCTGGGACCCCAGCTCTTTACAATATACATTAACGATTTAGATGAAGGAATTGAATGTAATATCTCCAAGTTTGCAGATGACATTAAGCTGGGTGGCAGTGTGAGCTGTGAGGAGGATGCTAAGAGGCTGCAGGTTGACTTGGACAGGTTAGGTGAATGGACAAATGCATGGCAGATGCAGTATAATGTGGATAAAAGTGAGGTTATCCACTTTGGTGGCAAAAACACGAAGGCAGAATATTATCTGAATGGCGGCAGATTAGGAAAAGGGGAGGTGCAACGAGACCTGGGTGTCATGGTACATCAGTCATTGAAAGTTGGCATGCAGGTACAGCAGGCATTGAAGAAGGCAAATGGTATGTTGGCCTTCATAGCGAGGGGATTTGAGTATAGGAACAGGGAGGTCTTACTGCAGTTGTACAGGGCCTCGGTGAGGCCTCACCTGGAATATTGTGTTCAGTTTTGGTCTCCTAACCTGAGGAAGGACATTCTTGCTGTTGAGGGAGTGCAGCAAAGGTTCACCAGACTGATGCCCGAGATGGCAGGACCGACATATGAGGAGAGACTGGATCGACTGGGCCTATATTCACTGGAGTTTAGAAGGCTGAGAGGGGATCTCATAGAAACATATAACATTCTGACGGGACTGGACAGGTTCGATGCAGGAAGAATGTTCCCAATGTTGGGGAAGTCCAGAACCAGGGGTCACAGTCTAAGGATAAGGGGTAAGCCATTTCAGACCGAGATGAGGAGAAACTTCTTCACTCAGAGAGTTGTTAACCTGTGGAATTCCCTACCGCAGAGAGTTTTTGATGCCAGTTCATTGGATATTCAAGAGAGAGTTAGATATGGCCCTTACGGCTAAAGGGATCAAGGGGTATGGAGAGAAAGCAGGAAAGGGGTACTGAGGTGAACAATCAGCCATGATCTTATTGAATGGTGGTGCAGGCTCGAAGGGCTGAATGGCCTAATCCTGTACCTATTTTCTATGTTTCTATGTTTCTTTAAACTTACGAGGAATTTGATGCTCCACGAGTCCTAAAATAACAATACTGTTCCTCCGATGTCAAGAGTAAATTTATCAGTAGAAAATCAACTTTCAATGACGAAAATGAAACTATTTTAAAACTGATATCGCAAGGTTTAAATTATTTTGTTCCAATCAGTGAGAAGCACCATGCCTGAACAAGCTTATACCACAGATGTTTCCACAGTTACTGAAGCTGACAAATGCCCTGAAGAAAGTTCTGAACAATGACGGAGTTGAAACTGAGCTCAAGAAGGTACCATCTGCTGCTCCTGTTATTAGCCCCAGCTCAACCATTGTCACTCCTACCCGAAGAGTCCCCAAAGCTAAAGAAAATCTCCAGATCGTTTGTATTTATAGATAGTTAGAAAAAAATAACTTTCATTTGTTTCGCATCTTTTATGACTGAAGTCGCCCAACCAGAGTACAATGTCGATCACCAAGAGTGACTCGGTGCACCACTACTGACCGAGCTGGCCGAGTCCTGAAGGACATAAGCTGCCAGACTGGGCCTGCAGCAGGTGGTGAGAGAACCAATGCAAAGGAAAAACCTACTTGACCTCGTCTTCACCAACCTCCCTGTCACAGATGCATCTTTTCATGGCAGCATTGTTAGCAGTGACCACCGCACAGTCACTGTGGAGACAAAGTCCCGTCTTCACACTGAGGACACGCTCCATCGTGTTGTGTGGCACGCCCACCGTGTTAAATGGGATAGATTCAGAACAGATCCAGCAGCTCAAAACTGGGCATCCATGAGGCGCTGTGGGCCTATCAGCAGCAGCAGAATTGTATTCCACCACAATCTGTAACCTCATGGCCCGGGATATCCCTCACTCTACCATTACCATCAAGCCGTGGAACCAAACCTGTTTCAGTCAGGACTGTAGAAGAGCATACCAGGAGCAGCACCAGGCGTACCAAAAATGAGGTGTCATCCTGGGGAAGCTGCAACACAGGACTACATGCATGCTAAACAACGGAAGCAGCATGCTGTAGCCAGGGGTAAGTGATCCCACAATCATTGGATCAGATCAAAGCTCTGTAATCCTGCCAGATCCAATCGTGAATGGAGGACCATTGGTAATGGTGGACCATTAAACAACTAACAGGAGGAGGAGGCTCCATGAATATCCCCATCCTCAATGATGGCAGAGCCCAGCACGTTTGCAAAAGACAAGGCCGAAGCGTTTGCAACCATCTTCAGCCAGAAGTGCCGAGTAGATGATCCATATCGGCCTCCTCCTGTGGTCCCCACCATCACAGAAGCCAGTCTTCAGCCAAGTCGATTCACTCCACATGATATCAAGAAGCAGTTTAGCGCACTGGATACAGCAAAGACCCCGACAACATCCCGGCTGTCGCGCAGAAGACTTGTGCTCCAGAACTAACCGCGCCTCTAGCCAAGTTGTTCCATTACAGCATCAATCCGACAATGTGAAAAACTGCCCAGGTATGTCCTGTTCACAAAAAGCAGGACAAATCCAATCCAACCAATTCCCGCCCCATCAGTCTATTGTGAATCATCATCAAAGTGATGGAAGGTGTCGTCGACAGAGCTATCAAGCGACACTTACTCACCAATAACCTGCTCACCGATGCCCAGTTTGGGTTCTGCCAGGACCACTCGGCTCCAGACCTCATTACAGCCTTGGTCCAAACATGGACAAATGAGCTGAATTCCAGAGGTAAGGTGAGAGTGACTGCCCTTGACATCAAGGCAGCATTTGACCAAGTGTGGCATCAAGGAGTCCTAATAAAACTGAAGTCAATGGGAATCAGGGGGAAAACTCTCCACTGGCTGGAGTCATATCCAGCACAAAGGAAGATGGTTGTGGTGGTTGGAGGTCAAACATCACAGCCCCAGGACATCGCTGCAGGAGATCCTCAGGGCAGTGTCCTCGGCCCAACCATCTTCAGCTGCTTCATCAATAGACTTTCCCTCCATCATAAGGTCAAAAGTGGGGATGTTCGCTGATGACTGCACAGTGTTCAGTGCCATTCCCAACTCCTCAAATAATGGAGCAGTCCATGCCCACATGCAGCAAGACCTGGATGACATTGAGGCTCGGGCTGATAAGTGGCAAGTAATATTCGTGCCACACAAGTGCCAGACAATGACTATCTCCAGCAAGCGAGAATCTAACCACCACTCCTTGATATTCAACATCATTACCATCACCAAATCCCCCACCATCAACATCCTGGGGGTCACCACTGACCAGAAACTTAACTGGACCAGCATCATAAATACTGTGGCTACAAGAGCAGGTCAGAGGCTGGGTATTCTGCGGCGAGTGTCTCACCTCCTGACTCCCCAAAGCCTTTCCACCATCGACAAGGCACAAGTCAGGAGTGTGATGGAATACTCTCCACTTGCCTGGATGAGTGCAGCTCCAACAACACTCAAGAAGCTCAACACCATCCAGGACAAAGCAGCCCGCTTGATTGGCACCCCATCCACCACCTTCAACATTCACTCCCTCCACCACCGGCGCACCGTGGCTGCAGTGTGCACCATCTACAAGATGCTCTGCAGCAACTTCGGCAACACCTCCCAAACCCGTGATCTCTACCACCTAAAGGGACAAGGGCAGCGGGGGCATGGGAACACCACCACCTCCACGTTCCCCTCCGAGTCACACACCATCCTGACTTGGAAATATATCGGCCGTTCCTTCATTGTCAGTGAGTCAACATCCTGGAACTCCCTCCCTAACAGCACTTTCACCACACGGACTGCAGCGGTTCAAGAAGGCGTCTCACCACCACCACCATCGCAAGGGCAATTTGGAATGGGCAATAAAGGCTGGTCTTGCCAGCGGTGCTCACATCCCATGAACGAATAAAAAAGAGAGATGAATAGATTTTCGGATATTGGGAGAATCAAAGGATATGGGGACAGTGCAGGAAAGTGGAGTTGAGGGAGAAGATCAGCTATGATCTGACTGAATGGCGGAGCAGGCTCGAGGGGCAGAATGGCCTACTCCTGCTCCTATTTCTTACCTTCTTATGTTTTTATTTGATTTTACTCCAGTCACAAATTGTTCACTTGTATTTCCACACTTTCCTCCTCTCACCTTTTCCTTTTCTACACATCCCTCTCTGACCGCGCTCTCTTGTCATCAATCCTCCTTTCATCTCTCTTCTCACAGATACTCAACCCTCCCAAATCCCTACCCGAATCCTTCACTACTCTTTGAACGGCCTACTCTTCTGCTGCCATCCCAGGCAGGTGGAACAGGGGCGTTGCACATCGGCTCGCCTCTTCCGCGCAGTGCTGTTCCGCGCCTCCTCGAAACCCGCAAATTCTTATCTGACATTATAACGTATGGGTTATAACTTTCTTCCTATTCTGTTCTTTCTTCTTCTTGTCTTTACTTCTTAAAAATCGTAAATCATGGGATAAAAAAGGCATTTGACTCGTCAGCCATTCCTGCTGTAGGCCTTGCACCATTTTCCTTATAATGTACTCAACCAACTCATTTAATCTCCTGAGAAAAAGGCTTGCAACATTTCTCCCTGGTATCCATTATTTAACCTGAATCAGCAACATTCCATAAATGATACTTCCTCTGCTTCTGACTGTAGAAGTATCACATCGTATAAGTATTTGATCATCCCAATCAAACTCATAGGGCCCAATTTTGCCCAGCACTCGGGCCGTTTTTTCGGCAGCAGTGATTCTTTTGATGCTGAAGCTCAGTTAAAAGATTCCCCAGTGTTGGGGCGCTGGCGTCTACTACCAGCACCAGAATGTTTGGCGTCATACACTCTGGCACTGGTGTACCTGTAAAAAAAGATTGTGCGCCATTTCGGGGCATAAGGCCAACTTTCCCCACCAAAAAAATTTTCAAACCGGTGCACAGACCCTCGAAGCACTGTAGGAAAAACCCTTACCTGCAGTTAGAGAAATCCGCACTGGCCTGCTCCTACCCCCTCATGGATGATTATTAAAGCACAGGCAGTAGCCCCTAGCCCAAAGTGTGATCCAGCAATCCTGGGTCTTCAATACATTTTGATTAAAGTTAAGAGCAGATAACTTAAGTATGGGGGCTATCGTTATGATTCGCTTTTTTGATGGTGGAAGATTGCATGTAACAATTAGAACAGTGAAAATACTTCTTGTAATGTCCTTGCACAATACTATAAATTCATACAAGGCACATTCTGCAGACAAGGTCACTCTGTGACCCGAACCTTTATTCACAGGACCAAGAAGTGATGACCCTGCGTGGGACCTCCCTTTATATACCTGGATGGCCAGGTGAGGAGTGTCTCCCACAAGTTCACCCCCTGTGGTCAAGGTGTGCATTTCTCAGGTGTATACAGTATGCAGTGTTGTTACATGAAGGTTACATACATGACACTTCTGTACCTATAAAATCTTAATTAACAGCAAAGCGTTCCGTTCAGCGAACTTTTATCTAGGACTTCCAACTGCCTTCATAACGGGGAGGTGGGAGAAAAGCCCCAGTGTCCAGGCGTTTAAATGGGAAGTGTTTATGGGTTCAATAATGGCATCCACTGCTGTGTAGGCGAATACCATTAACATTCCATCCAAATAAATTAAAAACAATACTAAAGATAAAAAAGACTGCCATGCCCGGCCAACAAACTACATCGAACCCCAGCTGCCACTACTAAACCTAACACTGCAAAATAAGGAGAAGGGTTAGATGCTCCTGCTATTAATTCTAAAATAAGACCTATCAATATTACAAACATAAACCATAATTCTCACCTGCTGTGAAGAGATGCGCAGTGCGTTTTAAGAAACATTTTTTTTGCATGTGCGCTGTGTATTACAGGCGCTCACTGGAAGCCTGGCCCTGTGAGATCGACTCGGGTCGTGCCGGCCAGAAGGTGCTCAGGCTGGAAGAGAACTTGTGATTTTTATTTTCAGTGCTGAGGGGGTCAAAAAAAAACGGGTGTCCAGGTGAAACATAGAAACATAGAAAATAGGAGCAGTAGTAGGCCATTCGGCCCTTCGAGTCTGCACCACCATTCAATATGATCATGGCTGATCCTTTATCTCAACACCATATTCCCGCTTTTCCCCTTTTGTTTGAAGAAATCTATCTCCCTCTTAAATATATTCAGTGACTTGGCCTCCACAGCCTTCTGTGGTCGAGAATTCCACAGGTTCACCTCCCTCTGAGCACCATTATTTTTTATTCAGGAAACTTGGGCCCATAAGGCCCTTTAACTCTGTCTACAACTAATTCGACATTCATGCAACCTTTTTTTGGTAAAGCCAGAACTATTTTTTTTGGTATTTGTTCTAAATGGTTTATCTTCGATCGCTGCTATCTGCACCCATTCAATCACTTTCCTATAGTATCGCATTACTTGTTGCCATTTCTAACTTCTCCAACATGCTGTCTGGGCTAATTGTCTCCAGCCTGGACTCATGGTAATTGCAGCACCCCACTGCAATCACAGGATTGTGGAATCACCCTTCATAACGCCAATCTTGGAAACGTTTACTCATGCTTTTTTCCCTCTGTATTTTTTTTAAATTGCAAGCCAGGATCTCAAACATGAAAAAGGCAGTATCTGTTGCAGGGTTAAGTGTGCAACATGTTCAGGACTGAACAAAACCTGATACATACAACTGGTGTTGAGTCTGAGCAAATATTCGGGGAGGAAGATGGAATTGACATGAGGTGTGACGTTTCTGACCAGAGCGGGAAAGGATGGCTTCAATAATGATTTATAGAATGTCCCAGATTCACTGTTAGGCAGCAGTTAGAAGGCACCATGACAGTCATGGAACTGAGGGTGGTGGTGGAGGTCATCGGTGTATATCTTTGAGCTCACTGAAGGGATAAGAGGAGGCCAAGGATGAAACATTGGGATTTTCCAAAGGTGACCGTGCAAGGAAGGGAGGAGAAGCCATTGGAGAAGATATGATTATGTAGGGTGTAGTATATGAATAAAGAGTCTGACCAGATACTGTGAGCTCAAAGTAAAGTGTGACCTTAGTCTTTTATTGCAGGTCTCCAGAGTGCCTCTGCAGCCTGTGAGGCTTCCTTAAGTACAGGTGCTCCCAAGGGATTGTGGGATCCCTTGGGACTCCAGGGGATGAGCCCTTTGGTGGTTAAACAAGATATTTACAGGTTTACATATAAAACATAGGGGATGGAATCAGAGGAAGACTGTGCTGTGGAGGGGAGGCAGTGACTCACTAACAAGTTTTTTTTCAGAACCAATTCCTTTTCTACACTTGTATCCAACAATGTTTGCACATTGTGTGTGTGTATATATATGTGTGTACATGTGCATGTGCGTGTACATGTGTGTGTATATATATATATATATATATAGTGTATATATATATATGTGTATCATCATTGGCCGCCCCGACCTGTGTGAGAACACCACCGCAGGTCGGGGCTATAAATAGAGCTGGAGCGCCGGGCCCTGGAACACCGTGGGCGGAGGTGCGGCGAATGAGGGTTCGGGGCCCAGAAGAGCCAAAGGCCGAGGGGCAGCACGGGCCAGCCCACACTGCGATGTGTGTGCGCACTAGCTCTGTGCAGCAGAGCAGGTCTCCAGTCGTCCTGGCTAACCCTTGCCACTGGATAAAGTCCTAGCCCTATCAAGCCCCGTGTGGTGGCTGGTGAGCAACGGTGACCAAACGTTAAAAAAATCCACGCACAGGCACTTCCACCCCCTCAATTGGAGTTCAGGACTGGAACATTAGGTCCTTCATTGAAACACCTGTGAACTCTCGTGGAAGCAAGTCATCCTCGTTCGAGGGACCGCCTATGCTGATGATGATGCAACATGCGCAGCTGAAATTCCACAGCATTGTGTTGCAGGTGGTTTGAAGATGATGAAATGGTGAGTCAACAAAAAGAAACCTTCAAACACAAAGTGTAGGTCAATCGGAAAATTTGACCACAATTTATCTGTTGCTACTGTAATCAATTATTTACTATGTACAAGTTTAACCATTGTGTATGCCTTGCAAAGGAAGCCACTCTACTGAACAAGAATTTTTTCGTCAATTGATAATAATGAGTGGAAATTCATCGAATTGAATTCTTTCACTGGAAGCACAATGTGTGGTACTGCTGACTGGTCTGACTTAAGAAAGGTGAATTATATACACTTATGTGATCATATAATTCCTCCGATTGCATTCCTCCACTATGAAATTATGTTTAGGACAAAATTCTACACAGAATCGGATTTTAAATACATATTGAGGTCGATACACACTTCATATATATATATATAATGTACGTTTGTGTGTATATAGAATTACACAGTGAAAAAATATATCTAAAAGCTATGTAAATAATGACAAAAGTGTTATTGAACTGCCAGTTAACAACCATAGACAGCTTACATGTCAGTACAATTGTTAAGAAGTACATTACCACACAATCCATCTAAATAAAATCAAGACTTGTTATCAGTTCATTATTTGAATTTCCATTGATCCACTGCCTGGTTGCACTTCCTGATGGGTCGTTAGCAATGAATAGCTTGCAAGCCATGTCACTGCATTGTATAACCTTTGCTTTTTCTCTCAACAGTTCTAGATGATGATGTTCACGAGGTGATTTGATTTTGATAGTAGATATTTACTGTTGATTCTCAGCAAGTTATGTTGTTCAAGAAATGTGTGACCATTGCTTTTCGTTCTAATTTCACAAGAAATCTCAACGGGTCAGTATCAAAAATTGAACAATGTTATTCTTAAGATTTTAATAATTAATTAGTAATACTTCAATACATTTATAGAAATATACATCCTTGAATTATTCCTACAATAGGTCTACCCCACCATGTGTGGTAGTTATAACAGCTCTATGTGTTCATTCCCATAGCCTGTATTTTCTCCATAGTTTTCTCAGGTCGGTATCGATTTCCCAATTAAACACCACAGTCAATTCACAACGCAATACAAAATAATTCCCCATTTCAGCACCCTGCAGTACACATGATAAGCATCATGCTATAGCTCCTCTAGCCAAAGGTGGGCAGCGGAAACATTATAAGGATACTCTCAAAGCCTCCCTGGTAAAGTGCGACATCACCATTGACACCTGGGAGTCCCTGGCTAAAGACCGCCCGAGGTGGAGAAAGTGCATCCGGGAGGGTGTTGAGCTCTGCAAGTCTCAACGCAAAGAGCGTGAAGAGGTCAAGCGCAGGCAGCGGAAGGAGCGCGCGGCAAACCAGCCCCACCCACCCCTTCCCTCGACGAATGTCTGTCCCACCTGTGACAGGGTCTGTGGCTCTGGTATCGGACTGTTGAGCCATCAAAGAACTCACTTTAGGAGTGGAAGCAAGTCTTCCTCGATTCCGAAGAACTGCCTATGATGATGATGATGAGTTACATTACAGTCGTTTGGTTATGCTTGGCAATACATCAACACTTGATTCTAGCTTTAACACTTTTGTTGGCTGAGGCATTGGAGTAAAGCAAATATCCAATTTCCCAGAGATAGCGAATGCCACTCAGCTCTTAATGTTCCAAGGAAGGGAGCAGGAGAGAGATGTCGGGAAATTACCCTTCTAAGGCCCCAGCAGCAGGTTGCCTGCTGCTTTTATAGGGAGTATTGCTTTCGCTATCACTCAGAGTGAGGTAGCCACACAGGAGCGCTCGTGACAGCTCCAGATCACCTTTGATTTTGAGTGGCCATACTTACAGGTGGATAGCCACAGAGCAGGGCAAACATTTGTTAGGGGTTGGTTATTTGCCTCATTGTGAAGGGCTTTCTGAGCGAATCATAGAATCATGCAGTTTACGGCACATTGTGTCTGTGCATGTGCCTGCCAAAAATGAGCTATCCAGCCGAATGCAACTTCGCAGCTCTTGTTCCGTTGCCTCATAGGTTACAGCATTTCAAGTGGATATCCAAGAGTTTTTTAAATGCGATGTGTGTTTCTGTCTCGACCCCCTGTCAGGCAGTGAATTCCAGACCCCCACCGCCATCTGGGTGAAAGATGTTGAGGCCAGTTCGTTAGATATATTCAAAAGGGAGTGAGATATGACACCTACAGCTGAAGGGATCAAGGGGTATGGAGAGAAAGCAGGAATGGGGTACTGAGGTGAATGATCAGCCATGATCTTATTGAATGGTGGTGCAGGTCTAATGGTCGAATGGCCTACTCCTGCACCTATTTTCTATGTTCTCCTCCACTCCCGCTTAATCATTCTACCAATTACTTTTAATCTATTCCCCCTGTTTATTGACCTCTCTGCTGAAGAAAATGGGTCCTTCCTAGCCATTCTATCTAGGCCCCTCATAATTTTATACACCTAAGGTAAATCTCTCCTCAGCCTCCTCTATTCCAAAGAAACCAACCCCAGACTATCCAATCTTTCCTCAAAGCTAAAATTCTCCAGTACTGGCAACATCCTTATAAATCTCCACTGTACCCTCTCTAGTGCAATCACATCTTTCCTGTAATGTAGTGATGAGATCTGTACGCTCTCTGCTCTTGTATTCTATGCCTCGGCTAATCAAGAAAAGTACTCCGTATGCCTTCTTAACCACCTTATTGACCTGTCCTGCTATATTCAGGGATCTGTGGACATGCACTCCAAGGACCCGATGTTCCTCTACACTTCTCAGTAGCCTACCATTTATTGTGTATTCCCTTGCCTTCTTAGCCCTCCCCAAATGTAGTACCTCACACTTATCCTGATTGAATTCCATTTGCCACTTTTCTGCACACCTGACCTGTCCATCAATATCATCCTGCAGTCTACAGTTTTATTCCCCATCAACCACACGGCCAATTTGTGTATCATCTGCAAACTTCTTAATCATGCCTCATACATTGAAGTCTAAATCATTGGTATAGACCACAAAAAGCAAGGGACCTGATACTGAGCCCTGCGGAACCACATTGGAACCAGCCTTCCAATCACAAAAACGCACAACGCCCATTACCCTTTGCTTCCTGCCTCTGAGCCAATTTTGGATCCAACTTGCCACTTTCCTGTGGCTCCCACAGGCCTTTACTTTTCTGACCTTGTCAAAAGCCTTCCTAAAATCCATGCAGACTACGACAAACACACTGCCCTCATCGACCCTCCATGTTACCTCTTCAAAAAATTCAAACAAGTTAGTCAGACATGACCGTCACATAACAAATCCATGCTGACTTTCCTTGATTAATCTGTGTCCTTCTAAATGACGACTAATATGGCCCCTCAGAATTTTTTCCAATAATTTGCCCACCACCAAGGTTAGGCTAACTCGCCTGTAATTACTGGTTGTGTCCATTTCTGCATTCTTAAACAATTGTTGCCAGGCCAATGTAGTTTGGTGTGCAATTTGGAGATGTTTTAGAATGATGATTGAGTGGTGCAGGCTCGAAGGGCCAAATAGCCTACTCCTGCACCTATTTTCGATAATGTTCCAAGAATGTTGAGGCAATGGCCATGTTTAAGATGGGTTCCTTTTTGTTTGCAATGTTCTTTCACTTCAGTATTACACAACAAATAAACAATATGGCATTAAATCAGGAAGCAAGAGCCAAGGTTATTCTGATTTCCAGAATATGGGTTCAGTGCTCGACAGGCAGTGCAGAAATGAGTTGGGAGCAGCCAGAATGAGGTGCTCATAGTGGCGATATGCTGTGAAAGATTTTATATATCTAATGAGCACAAAAGAAAGTTAATTAAGTGGACCTTTGTTTTTCTGAAAAGCTATCTGGGAAGCTTGTTTATACTTTTGTTGAGGAGACAGAATGAGAAGAGTATCATTTTTAACAGTGACATCATAAACGACTGAGATGTGATGTATTTTGATGCAATTTGTGCCAAATGCAAATTTTTTGGCATGTATTTTTTTCGTAAAGACAATACCCGTTTAAAAATAAAACCAGTAAAATTCTTCTTACTGAGGTTTTTACAGAATAAAATGTTCCAAAGCAAATTATTGCAGCAATTAATCAACACACAGTGCTGATTTTGAACATTGGCAACAATAATATCCCATTGGCATAGGTTTCAAGCACTAATTTTACACACCTCTGCAGTCATGGGGCCGGATTTTTTGACGTAAACAGTAGCAATACTTGCCACGAGCGCTGCGCTGCTGTTTTTAGTCTGAACTTTCGACCTTTACATCGGTAAGGGAGGCGTTGCACAAGCATGCGCGCCGTAAACATCGAGTTTCGGCAACTTTAGTCCGGGGCCTGGAGCGCTGCGAGAGAGGCCTTGGGAGGTGGGGGGGGGGGTAAAAGAAAAAAAATTCCCAAAACATTTACAAGACCCGTAACTATGTAATCGTTGCAAAAAAAATTATAAATAAAAACTTTCATTTACCTTATTTGCAGGTTTTCATATTTACCGCTCCTGGAAGGGTTGCACTGACAGGGTTGCGGCCACAACCGAGACTCCAGGATGGTATGTTGCCTCCCTGGTGCAAGGGTCAAGGATATCTTGGAGCGGGTGCAGGACATTCTAAACAGGGAGGGAGAACAGCCAGTTGTCGTGGTGCACGTGGGTACCAATGACATAGGTAAAAAAAAGGGATGAGGTCCTACGAAACGAATTTAAGGAGCTAGGAGCTAAATTAAAAAGTAGGACCTCAAAAGTAGTAATCTCAACCTTGCTACCAGTGCCACGTGCTAGTCAGAGTAGGAATCGCAGGATAGCGCAGATGAATACGTGGCTTGAGCAGTGGTGCAGCAGGGAGGGATTCAAATTCCTGGGGCATTGGAACCGGTTCTGGGGGAGGTGGGACCAGTACAAACCGGACGGTCTGCACCTGGGCAGGACCGGAACCAATGTCCTAGGGGGAGTGTTTGCTAGTTCTGTTGGGGAGGAGTTAAACTAATATGGCAGGGGGATGGGAACCAATGCAGGGAGACAGAGGGAAACAAAAAGGAGACAAAAGCAAAAGACAGAAAGGAGATGAGGTAAAGTGGAGGGCAGAGAAACCCAAGGCAAAGAACAAAAAGGGCCACTGTACAGCAAAATTCTAAGAGGACAAAGGGTGTTAAAAGAACAAGCCTGAAGGCTTTGTGTCTTAATGCAAAGAGTATCCGTAATAAGGTGGATAAATTAACTGTGCAAATAGATGTTAACAAATATGATGTGATTGGGATTACAGAGACGTGGCTCCAGGATGATCAGGGCTGGGAACTCAACATCCAGGGGTATTCAACATTCAGGAAGGATAGAATAAAAGGAAAAGGAGGTGGGATAGCATTGCTGGTTAAGAAGGAGATTAATGCAATAGTTAGGAAGGACATTAGCTTGGATGATGTGGAATCTATATGGGTAGAGCTGCAGAACACCAAAGGGCAAAAAACGTTAGTGGGAGTTGTGTACAGACCTCCAAACAGTAGTAGTGATGTTGGGGAGGGCATCAAACAGGAAATTAGGGGTGCATGCAATAAAGGTGCAGCAGTTATAATGGGTGACTTTAATATGCACATAGATTGGGCTAACCAAACTGGAAGCAATACGGTGGAGGAGGATTTCTTGGAGTGCATAAGGGTTGGTTTTCGAGACCAATATGTCGAGGAACCAACTAGGGGGGAGGCCATCTTAGACTGGGTGTTGTGAAATGAGAGAGGATTAATTAGCAATCTCATTGTGCGAGGCCCCTTGGGGAAGAGTGACCATAATATGGTGGAATTCTGCATTAGGATGGAGAATGAAACAGTTAATTCAGAGACCATGGTCCAGAACTTAAAGCAGGTTAACTTTGAAGGTATGAGGCGTGAATTGGCTAGGATAGATTGCCGAATGATACTTAAGGGGTTGACTGTGGATGGGCAATGGCAGACATTTAGAGACCGCATGGATGAACTACAACAATTGTACATTCCTGTCTGGCGTAAAAATAAAAAAGGGAAGGTGGCTGAACTGTGGCTATCAAGGGAAATCAGGGATAGTATTAAAGCCACGGAAGTGGCATACAAATTGGCCAGAAATAGCAGCGAACCCGGGGACTGGGAGAAATTTAGAACTCAGCAGAGGAGAACAAAGGGTTTGATTAGGGCAGGGAAAATAGAGTACGAGAAGAAGCTTGCAGGGAATATTAAGACGGATTGCAAAAGTTTTTATAGATATGTAAAGAGAAAAAGGTTAGTAAAGACAAACGTAGGTCCCCTGCAGTCAGAATCAGGGGAACTCATAACGGGGAACAAAGAAATGGCGGACCAATTGGACAAGTACTTTGGTTCGGTATTCACTAAGGAGGACACAAACAACCTTCCGGATATAAAAGGGGTCAGAGGGTCTAGTAAGGAGGGGGAACTGAGGGAAATCCTTATTAGCCGGGAAATTGTGTTGGGGAAATTGATGGGATTGAAGGCCGATAAATCCCCAGGGCCTGATGGACTGCATCCCAGAGTACTTAAGGAGGTGGCCTTGGAAATTGCGGATGCATTGACAGTCATTTTCCAACATTCCATTGACTCTGGATCAGTTCCTATCGAGTGGAGGGTAGCCAATGTAACCCCACTTTTTAAAAAAGGAGGAAGAGAGAAAACAGGGAATTATAGACCGGTCAGCCTGACATCGGTAATGGGTAAAATGATGGAATCAATTATTAAAGATGTCATAGCAGTGCATTTGGAAAGAGGTGACATGATAGGTCCAAGTCAGCATGGATTTGTGAAAGGGAAATCATGCTTGACAAATCTTCTGAAATTTTTTGAGGATGTTTCCAGTAGAGTGGACAAGGGAGAACCAGTTGATGTGGTATATTTGGACTTTCAGAAGGCTTTCGACAAGGTCCCACACAATAGATTAATGTGCAAAGTTAAAGAACATGGGATTGGGGGTAGTGTGCTGACATGGATTGAGAACTGGTTGTCAGACAGGAAGCAAAGAGTAGGAGTAAATGGGTACTTTTCAGAATGGCAGGCAGTGACTAGTGGGGTACCGCAAGGTTCTGTGCTGGGGCCCCAGCTGTTTACACTGTACATTAATGATTTAGACGAGGGGATTAAATGTAGTATCTCCAAATTTGTGGATGACACTAAGTTGGGTGGCAGTGTGAGCTGTGAGGAGGATGCTATGAGGCTGCGGAGCGACTTGGATAGGTTAGGTGAGTGGGCAAATGCATGGCAGATGAAGTATAATGTGGATAAATGTGAAGTTATCCACTTTGGTGGTAAAAACAGAGAGACAGACTATTATCTGAATGGTGACAGATTAGGAAAAGGGAAGGTGCAACGAGACCTGGGTGTCATGGTACATCAGTCACTGAAGGTTGGCATGCAGGTACAGCAGGCAGTTAGGAAAGCAAATGGCATGTTGGCCTTCATGGCGAGGGGATTTGAGTACAGGGGCAGGGAGGTGTTGCTACAGTTGTACAGGGCCTTGGTGAGGCCACACCTGGAATATTGTGTACAGTTTTGGTCTCCTAACCTGAGGAAGGGCATTCTTGCTATTAAGGGAGTGCAGCGAAGGTTCAACAGACTGATTCCCGGGATGGCGGGACTGACCTATCAAGAAAGCCTGGATCAACTGGGCTTGTATTCACTGGAGTTCAGAAGAATGAGAGGGGACCTCATCGAAAAGTTTAAAATTCTGATGGGTTTAGACAGGTTAGATGCAGGAAGAATGTTCCCAATGTTGGGGAAGTCCAGAACCAGGGGTCACAGTCTAAGGATAAGGGGTAAGCCATTTAGGACCGAGATGAGGAGAAACTTCTTCACCCAGAGAGTGGTGAACCTGTGGAATTCTCTACCACAGAAAGTTGTTGAGGCCAATTCACTAAATATATTCAAAAAGGAGTTAGATGAAGTCCTTACTACTAGGGGAATCAAGGAGTATGGCGAGAAAGCAGGAATGGGGTACTGAAGTTGCATGTTGAGCCATGAACTCATTGAATGGCGGTGCAGGCTGGAGGGGCCGAATGGCCTACTCCTGCACCTATTTTCTATGACAGGTCTACAGGACTGGTCGACAGGGCTGTAGTAATACCCACCCTCCTGTATGGATCTGAGGCATGGACGATGTACAGAAGACACCTCAAGTCGCTGGAGATATATCACCAACGATGTCTCCGCAAGATCCTGCAAATCCCCTGGGAGGACAGGCGCACCAACATCAGTGTCCTCGCCCAGGCCAACATCCCCAGCATTGGAGCACTGACCACACTTGATCAGCTCCACTGGGCAGGCCACATTGCTCGCATGCCAGCCACGAGGCTCCCTCAGCAATTGCTCTATGCGGAGCTCCTTCACGGCAAATGAGCCAAAGGTGGGCAGCGCTACAAGGACACCCTCAAAGCCTCCCTGGTAAAGTGCGACATCACCACTGACACCTGGGAGACCCTAGTCGAAGACTGCCCGAGGTGGAGAAAGTGCATCCGGGAGGGCATTGAGCTCTTCGAATCTCAACGCTGCGAGCGTGAAGAGGTCAGGCGCAGGCAGCGGAAGGAGAGCATGGCAAATCAGTCCCACCTCACCCTTCCCCCAATGAATGTCTGTCCCACCTGTGACAGAGTCTGTGGCTCTCACACTGGACTGTTCAGCCACCAAAGGACTCACTTTCGGAGTGGAAGCAAGTCTTCCTCGATTCCAAGGGACTGCCTATGATGGCTGACAGGATTGACCGGTCGCTATTCTGGGCACGGCGTGTAGGTTGGGAGAGAGCCGAAAGTCTGACGCGAACACTATTCGCGTCGTTGCACCTCTCCCCGGCAGTACTTGGAAGCACCGTCGCAAACAGATACCCGAGGTTCCCACCCGGGCTTTGCGATGGGGTTTTCGCCGCGGAGGGTCAAATCACAGCGAAAACCCGGCCACAAACCTGACGAAAATCCGGCCGGTAAGTTGGAGTCAGGTGGAGGCCAGGCTTATTCTCGATGGGTATGTAGCTTTCCCATTCAAACTTTCTGATCGGCTTGGCATCTTAGCTAATAAAGATGAAGTGGCATGTTACTGGTTGAGGGTTACTGTAAATTGTGCAACTCACACTTCACCACCCTCAAAACACAGTTGCCATG